>NW_027196450.1:0-90804 GCF_038502225.1 Cherax quadricarinatus
AAAGAGACAGAAGGTCTCCCTTATGCCATGGCAGTTTCTCATCTCCGCCTCCAAGGGAGACTCCCACGTGTTTCTTATTCCCGTGTTTCAAAACGTCCCCCCACTTCTGGTATCCCATCTTCTACACCCACCTCTGTGGTTACCTCTCCCATAATCACTCCTGTATCTAATCCTTTTGCTGTCCTCGGCTCAGACGTCCCTACTTCAACGCCTCAGTCTAATCTCGCTTCTTCGAGTTCTCTCTTACAAGCCTCAGTATCGACGAGACCTCGTACGACACCTCTTCCCAATCGTCCCTCTACTTCTCAAAAGTCAAAAAAAGGTCCGGTAACACCTCCTACCCATCTTCCACCTCCTCATTTTACCCTCCCTGTCTCTGTCCCTAGTTCTTCCCCTCTCACTGGCTCAGTTACAAGTGCAGAGGTTCACCCTCCTCCTCGTAATGTACCTTCCTCCCCTGTTCCCTCCCAAGTTTCTTCCTCTTCTGCTACCTCCCAGGTTCCTGTCTCTTCTGTCCCCTGCCACGCTTCTCCAGTTCCCTCCACCCTTTCGCCCCCCCCTACCTTGGTACAGTCCAATACAGTTCCAATCTTTACTCATCCTCCCCCTACCATTCCCAATATTGTCTCCCATACAACATCTCTGAATTCTGAAACACTTGAAGCAATCTCTGAATATATTGCAGAGACCAAACCATCAATGGACACTGATCCACCTTCCGCTCTTTCTCTCTCCTCTGCTCCATCTGCGCAACTCCTTTCTTCACAGCGCACCGTTCCTTCGCTGCTTGAACATTTTCCACTGCCTCCGCATGTGGACTTTTCTAACCCTCCTAGTCCGTAGGAACCCTTACCTGCGGATTTCAAGTATCTTTATCATTGCCATTCATGGCCTTTTTACAGTGGAATATACGTGGCCTCAGGGGTAATCGGGGTGAGCTTCAGATGTTACTCTCCCAGTTTGCCCCTGTTGGTGTTTGCTTACAGGAACCAAAATTACACTCTGCTGTTATTTCTCACATCTCAGGCTATAATTTATTGTATTCTTCAGATCCTTTTCCTGATGGGACCTTTAATGAAAGTGCCCTTCTTCTCCGCACTGATATTCCGTACCATCAGCTATTTGTTCATACTTCGCTGCATTACACAGCAGCCCGTATCCACTTACATAGGTGGTATACGCTCTGTTCTTTATATCTCTCTCCTTCTCGGGCATTATCTATTCCGGATTTTGCCTTCCTTGTTTCGTCATTACCGCCACCAATTCTGTTACTTGGTGATTTTAATGCCCACCATTTCCTCTGGGGAGGGTCTCACTGTGATTCCCGTGGAATTCAGTTAGAGGCTTTTCTTGCCACCCACCCCCTCCATGTTTTAAATACAGGTACTCACACCCATTTTGATCCTCGGACTCATACTCTCTCTTGCATCGATCTCTCAGTTTGCTCTTCCTCCGCCGCATTAGACTTTACTTGGTCTGTTCTCCCGGACTTACATGACAGTGATCATTTCCCAATCATTCTTACTTCCCCTTCATATTCGCCACCTCTTCGCACCCCACGCTGGCAATTTAATCGGGCAAATTGGAACCTTTACTCACACCTGACTGTTTTTAAAGAGGTTCCTTCTTCGTCCTCCATCGATGAGCTTTTACACCTCTTCTCATCCTCCGTTTTCACCGCAGCTTCTCATTCTATACCCCAAACTTCGAGCAGGCATTCTCAGAAATGCGTGCCTTGGTGGTCTCCTGCTTGTGCTCGTGCAGTACGTTTGAAACGCGCTGCATGGGGCAGGTACCGGTACAATAGAACCACAGAGCGACTCCTTGATTTTAAACAGAAGCGTGCGATCGCTCGCCGTGTCATCCGTGACGCTAAACGCACTTGCTGGCGAGATTATGTCTCCACCATCACCTCTGCTTCCTCTATGAGTGCAGTCTGGAAAAAAGTACGAAAACTGAGTGGTAAATATTCTCCTGACCCGGCTCCTGTTCTGCGGGTTGCCGGTGTTGATATAGCAAACCCACTAGATGTTGCCAATGAAATTGGCAATCATCTGGTCCGTATTTCTCAGGGACTCCATCTATGCCCCTCATTTCTTTCCTCAAAGTCTGCCAGAGAGTTAGCACCCTTGGACTTTTCTTCTCTCAGAGAAGAACAGTATAATGTGCCTTTTACACTTCAAGAACTGGAGGCAACACTCTCAGCTTGTCGATCATCGGCAGCTGGGCCCGACGACATTCATATTCGTATGCTACAACATTTACATCAGTCAGCCCTTGCAGTCCTATTACGCCTTTACAATCTTATTTGGTCACAAGGAGTTCTTCCACAGCTGTGGAAATCCGCCATTGTTCTCCCTTTCCGCAAACCAGGCACTACGGGACATGAAACCTCCCACTATCGTCCCATTGCTCTTACCAGTGCAGTTTGCAAAGTAATGGAACGTCTAGTAAATAGACGTTTAGTGTGGTATTTAGAGACACACAACAGTCTCTCCACTCGTCAATATGGCTTTCGTAAGGGACGTTCTACCATAGACCCCTTACTGCGCTTGGATACGTATGTTCGTAATGCCTTTGCGAATAACCACTCAGTTATTGCCATATTTTTTGATCTTGAGAAGGCATATGACACAACTTGGAGGTATAATATTTTAGCCCAAGCCCACTCCTTAGGCCTTCGAGGCAATCTACCATCCTTCCTTAAGAACTTTTTAACTGACAGGCATTTCCGTGTTCGGGTTAATAATGTGCTCTCCCCGGACTTTATCCAAGCTGAAGGTGTCCCCCAGGGATGTGTTCTGAGCACAACACTTTTTCTCCTTGCTATTAATGATTTGGCCTCTAGTCTTCCATCAAATATTTGGTCATCACTCTATGTTGATGACTTCGCTATTGCCTGTGCAGGCGCTGACTGTCACCTCCTTACAGTTTCTCTCCAGCATGCAGTCGACCGTGTTTCCAATTGGGCCACCACACATGGGTTTAAATTTTCCAGCACTAAAACCCACCAAATCACTTTCACTAGACGCTCTGTCATCTCTGATCATCCTTTGTACCTCTATGGCTCACGTATCCCTGAACGTGATACAGTCAAGTTTCTGGGCCTCCTCTTTGATCGTAGGTTATCCTGGAAACCTCACATTACCTCTCTGAAGGCAACTTGTCACAGCCGGCTGAACCTTCTTAAAACCCTTGCTCATCTTTCGTGGGGAGCTGATCGTCGAACCCTCCTTCACCTACATTCCACCCTTATTTTATCGAAACTTGATTATGGTGACCAGATCTATTCAGCGGCATCTCCTGCTACTCTCTCTAGCCTTAACCCCATTCATCACCAAGGATTACGTTTATGCCTTGGTGCTTTTCGCTCTTCCCCTGTCGAAAGCCTCTATGCAGAAGCGAACGTTCCATCCTTATCCGATCGCCGTGATGCCCATTGCCTGCGCTACTATGTACGCTCTCATGATCTCCGCAATCCTTCCATTTATAGAATGGTCACTGATATTAGTAGACATTCTTTATTTGTTCGCCGCCCCTGCTTACTCCGTCCCTTCTCTCTTCGCCTTCATTCGCTCTTGTCTTCTCTTCAACTACCACCTTTCTATGTACATGTAGCATCACACTTTTCCCTACCCCCCTGGGAAGTTCCAGCTGTTCGAGTCTGTTCTTTCTCCCTCCCTTGCTCGAAAGCCCAACTGTCTACGGTCGCTTCCCGCTCTCTTTTTCTTGACCACTTTCACTCTCATTCTCATGCCATTGCTGTGTACACAGATGGCTCTAAGTCTTCTGACGGCGTAGGATTCGCAGCAGTGTTTCCGGACAGCGTCGTACAAGGGCATTTACTATCTTCAGCTAGTATTTTTACTGCTGAATTATATGCCATCCTTACAGCACTTATCCGTATTGCATCTATGCCTGTGTCATCATTTGTGGTTGTCTCAGACTCCCTTAGTGCTTTACAGGCTATACAAAAATTTGATACACCTCACCCCTTAGTCCTCCGTATCCAACTTTGGCTACGCCGCATCTTTACTAAGCATAAAGATATTGTTTTTTGTTGGGTCCCTGGTCATGTTGACGTACAGGGCAATGAACAGGCAGACACTGCTGCGCGGTCAGCAGTACATGACCTACCAGTTTCTTATAGAGGTATTCCATGTACGGACTATTTTGCTGTAATATCTTCCCACCTTCACACCCGTTGGCAACAACGTTGGTCTACTATGCTCGGCAACAAACTTCAGTCTATTAAACCGAGTATAGGTTACTGGCCGTCTTCTTATCACCAGTGTCGAGGTTGGGAGACTACTCTCTCCCGTCTTCGCATTGGCCATACTCGTCTTACTCATGGATATCTCATGGAGAGGCGTCTTGCTCCTCTCTGTGAGAATTGCCAAGCTCCATTATCAGTCAGCCACATTCTGTTGGACTGCCCACTTTATCAACGAGCACGCAGAATTTACCTCTGTCGTCGTCTTCGCCCCGCTGCTCTCTCTTTACCTTCCCTTCTCGCTGATGGACCCACCTTTCATCCGGACTCTCTCATTGACTTTTTGACAACGACTGACTTACTCCACAAATTTTGATACTTTCAGCCCTTTCTACTTGTATCTCTTGCTACCCTCTACCCCCGTACTATCCCCTGCCCCGCTGTTTTCTGTAACCTGCTGATCATCCCCCCTCCCTTCTGCCATCCAATTCCCTTGCTTCCTTCCCTACCCTGCAGCGCTGTATAGCCCTTGTGGCTTAGCGCTTCTTTTTGATTATAATAATAATAATGTACGACAGTTGTGTTGTAGCAGAAGGGAGTCAATATTTTCCATTAGGAAGTTGATAGGGTCTGCATGTTGCCACTGAGGTCTGTACATTGCACATGCTAGTACAGAGGTACTAGTGTTTATACAGAGCTTGAAGAACATCATTTCAAGATGTGTAGGGGTGGCAACATCAATGTGCTGGGCATGAACACTTTTAGAGAAGCACACAGCAACACCTCCTTGCCCTTGCCTGTCTCTTCTCATCCATGAGGTGTAGCCAGCAATTCTTGCAAAATTTTCTGGAGTCCTGTCATCCAGAAATGTTTCAACAACAGCTATCATGTCGGGACGTCGAGTGTTCACAAAACTATGTGTGAGCTCTCCAACATTAGTAATGAAACCTCTAATGTTGGCCGACAGGATGCTGATAGACTGGCTCCTCATGATGAAGTGGTCAGCTTGAGGTGGTGGGTGTGTAGGGAATGTAAGGTGCCTGCCCTCGAGAGAGGTAGGGTACTGAGGCAGCTTTTTTTTTTTTTTCAACAAGTCGGCCATCTCCCACCGAGGCAGGGTGACTCAAAAAGAAAGAAAATCCCTGAAAAGAAAATACTTTCATCATCATTCAACACTTTCACCTCACTCACATATAATCCCTGTTTTTGCAGAGGTGCCCAGAATACAACAGCTTAGAAGTATATACGTATAAAAATACACAATGTATCCCTCCAAACTGCATATATAAAAATATATAACGTATCCCTCCAAACCGCTAATATCCCAAGCCCCCCTTTAAAGTGCAGGCATTGTACTTCCCATTTCCAGTACTCAAGTCCAGCTATATAAAAATAACCAATTTCCCTGAATTCCTTCACTAAATATTACACTGCTCACACTCCAACAACTCATCAGGTCCCAAAAACCATTCATCTCCATTCACTCCTATCTAACACGCTCATGCACGCTTGCCCCTTGCCCGCAAAACCTCCTTTACTCCCTCCCTCCAACCTTTTTGAGGACAACCCCCTACCCCTCCTTCCTTCCCCTACAGATTTATATGCTCTTCATGTCATTCTACTTTGTTCCAGTCTCTCTAAATGACCAAACTACCTCAACAACCACTCTTCAACCCTCTGGCTAATACTCTTAGTAACTACACACCCCCTCCTAATTTCCACACTCTGAATTCTCTGCATAATATTTACACATTGCATAATATTTACACGTTGCCCTTAGACAGGACATCTCCACTGCCTCCAACCACCTCCTCATTGCAGCATTTACAACCCAAGCTTCACACCCATATAAGAGTGTTGGTACCACTATACTTTCATTCATTCCCTTCTTTGCCTCCATAGATAACGTTTTTTGTCTCCACATATACCTCAACGCACCACTCGCCTTTTTTCCTTCATCAGTTCTATGGTTAACCTCATCCTTCATAAACCCATCCACTGACACGTCAACTCCCAAATATCTGAAAAAATTCACTTCTTCCATACTCCTCCTCCTCAATTTGACATCCAGTTTTTCTTTATCTAAATCATTTGATACTCTCATCAACTTACTCTTTTCTTTGTTCACTTTCAACTTTCTACCTTTACACACATTCCCAAATTCGTCCACTAACCTTTGCAATTTTTCTTTAGAATCTCCCATGAGCACAGTATCATCAGAAAAAAGTAACTGTGTCAATTCCCATTTTGTATTTGATTCCCCATAATTTAATCCCACCCCTCTCCTGAACACCCTAGCATTTACTTCTTTTACAACCCCATCTTCCATCATGTAAAACAATCACAGGCTTTCGTTTTACACTCACTTGGCAGGACGGTAGTACCTCCCTGGGTGGTTGCTGTCTACCAACCTACTTCCAGCAAGCGTGCGTGAGCGTGTTAGATAGGAGTGAATGGAGACGAATGGTACTTGGGACCTGATGATCTGTTGGAGTGTGAGCAGGGTAATATTTAGTGAAATGATTCAGGGAAACCGGTTATTTTCATATAGTCGGACTTGAGTCCTGGAAATGGGAAGTACAATGCCTGCACTTTAAAGGAGGGGTTTAGGATATTGGCAGTTTGGAGGGATATGTTGTGTATCTTTATATGTGTATGCTTCTAAACTGTTGTATTCTGAGCACCTCTGCAAAAACAGTGATAATGTGCGAGTGTGGTGAAAGTGTTGAATGATGATGAAAGTATTTTCTTTTTGGGGATTTTCTTTCTTTTTTGGGTCACCCTGCCTCGGTGGGAGACGGCCGACTTGTTGAAAAAAAAAAAAAAGTAAGTGTAGTGTGACCTAAGTGTAAATAGAAGTAGCAAGACGTACCTGAAATGTTGCATGTGTATGAGACAATGAACAGACACCAGCAATCCTACCATCATGTAAAACAATTACAGGCTTCCATTTTACACTCACTTGGCAGGACGGTAGTACACCTCTGGGCGGTTGCTGTTTACCAACCTTCTACCTATACGACCCCATGTATAAATATATTAAACAACCATGGTGACATTAGACATCCCTGTCTAAGACCTACTTTTACTGGGAAGTAATCTCCGTCTCTTCTACACACCCTAACCTGAGCCTCACTATCCTCATAAAAACTCTTTACAGCATTTAGTAACTTACTATCTATTCCTTATAGTACTTGCAACATCTGCTACATTGCTCCCCTATCCACCCCTATCATATGCCTTTTCTAAATCCATAAATGCAATAGAAATTTCCCTACCTTTATCTAAATACAGTGGACCCCCGCATACTGATTTTAATCCGTGCAAGAGGGTTCATTGGTATGCGAAATAATCGGTATGCGAATGAATTTTCCCCATAAGAAATAATGGAAATCAACTTAATCCGTGCAAGACACCCAAAAGTATGAAAAAAAAAAATTTACCACGTGAAATATACATTTTCCTACACACAAAGAGAAGGATACATGCACAATAGTAGAGTAGTACATGCACAGTATATATTGTGCATGTACTAGTCTACTAAATGAAGAATAAATGACACTTACCTTTATTGAAGATGCAGCAATGACTGATGAGACACTGTGTCCTGGGAGTGCCTTTTTCTCCTGAGTACTGTAGGTCCTGTTTGGTATTTTCTTCCAGAACATGCCTTATCACACTGTATGTCACTACGATTCTTAAATCTCTCAAACCAACCTTTGCTGGCTTTAAATTCACCAATATGAGCACTAGTTCCAGGCATTTTTCCCTGTTCACCTGGGTGTTAGTCGACTGGTGTGGGTTGCATCCTGGGAGACAAGATTAAGGACCCCAATGGAAATAAGTTAGACAGTCTTCGATGACACTGACTTTTTTGGGTTATCCTGGGTGGCAAATCCTCTGGGGTTAATTGTTTCTTGGTATATTCTCAATAAGCCACACCAACAACAGTGCTACAGCAGCAGCAGATGATGCTACAGCAGCAGCAGACGATGCTACAGCAGCAGCTGACAGTGCAGCAGCAGCAGCAGCAGCTGTACCACCAATAGTAGCGATGGTTGATTGGGGTTTATTATACAACCTGGCCAGCTCGGAGACACGCACTCCACTTTCATACTTATCAATGATCTTTTTCTTCATCACTATAGTAATTCTCACCCTTATTGCTGTAGGGTTGGCACTAGAAGCTTTCTTGGGGCCCATGGTCACCTATTTTCCAGATAAAATCACCAAAAACACCGTAATAATACGAAATGTTACGATTGTATGCTTGGATGCTACCGCGGAGGCTGGCTGGTAAACAATGCCACCGGCGGAACATGTGAGGCTGGCTAAGGCGCACATTGGACGCGTCTCGGACGAACAGCGGTGAGCGGGTTTTTAAGCGGTAGGCGAGGCAAAATTTTTGCGATTAAAGCAAGCGGTATGCGGATTAATCGTTATGTGATGCCAACGGTATGCGGGGGTCCACTGTACTGTTCACATATATGCTTCAATGTAAATACTTGATCTACACATCCCCTACCCACTATAAAACCTCCTTGCCCATCCGCAATGCTACATTCTGTCTTGCCTTTAATTCTTTCAATAATAACCCTACCATACGCTTTTCCTGGTATACTCAGTATACTTATTCCTCTATAATTTTTAGTCACTCTTTCCCCCCTTCCTTTTATATAAAGGGACTATACATGCTCTCTGCCAGTCCCTAGGTACCTTCCCCTCTTTCATACATTTATTAAACAAAAAGACCAACCGCTCTAACACTATATCCCCCCCTGCTTTTAACATTTCTGTCATGATCCCATCACTTCCTGCTGCTTTACCCCCTTTCATTCTACGTAATGCCTCATGCACCTCCTCCACACTCACATCCTGCTCTTCTTCACTCCTAAAAGATGGTATACCTCCCTGGCCAATGCATGAAATTACCGCCTCCCTTTCATTGTCGGCATTTAAAAGTTCCTCAAAATACTCTCGCCATCTACCCAATACCTCCATCTCCCCATCTACTAACTCCCCTACTCTGTTTTTAACTGACAAATCCATTTGTTCCCTAGGCTTTCTTAACTTGTTTAACTCCAAAATTTTCTCTTATTTTCATTAAAATTTCTTGACAGTGCCTCTCCCACTCTATTATCTGCTTTCCTTTTGCACTCTCTCACCACTCTCTTCACCTTTCTTTTACTCTCCATATACTCTACTCTTCTTATAACACATCTGCTTTGTAAAAACCTCTCATAAGCTGCCATTTTCTCTTTTATCACACTGTTTACTTCATCATTCCACCAATCACTCTTCTTTCCTCCTGCACTCACCCTCCTACAACCACAAACTTCTGCCCCACATTCTAATACTACATTTTTAAAACTATTCCAACCCTCTTCAACCCCCCCCCCCCTTCCACTACTAGTACTTGCACCAGCCCACCTTTCTGCTAATAGTTGCTTATATCTCACCCGAACTTCCTCCTCCCTTAGTTTATACACTTTCACCTCCCTTTTACTTGTTGTTGCCATTTTCCTCTTGTCCCATCTACCTCTTACTCTAACTAGCTACAACTAAATAATGATCTGGTATATCAGTTGCCCCTCTATAAACATGTACATCCTGGAGCCTACCCATCAACCTTTTATCCACCAATACATAATCTAACAAACTACTCTAGGCTAATTTCATTCTAGTCCCTGTTTGATGTACTAGTACAACGAGCAGTATTTTATATTATTGTGACCACGAACGAGTGGTATTGATCAATAACAGCACTGCACTAGCCAAGGACTTGAACCCATGCTGCTTTGGCCTGCCTCATGGTGGGCAAAAACACATGATGCCCTAATCCACTGGACCATACGATCCTTAAGAGTAGTGGATTAGGGCGTCATGTGTTTTCGCCCACCGTGAGGCAGGCCAAAGCAGCATGGGTTGAGTCCTTGGCTAGTGCAGTGTTGTTATTGATCAATACCACTCGTTCGTGGTCACAATAATATAAAATACTGCTCATTGTATTAGTACACCAAATAGGGACTAGAATGAAATTAGCCTAGAGTCATCCACACCATCGTGTGTCCTTGGGTAGCGAATACAACATTCAGTTTCGATGGATGCGCTACTCTTAAGGATCGTTTGGTACAGTGGATTAAGGCGTTATGTGTTTTCACACACCATGAGGCAGGCCAAAGCAGCATGGGTTCGAGTCCTTGGCTAGTGCAGTGTTGTTATTGATCAATACCATTCATTTGTAGTCACAATAATGCTGCATAATGTTAAAAATTTCTAAAATAACATTTATAACTCAGACAATTCAGCCTTTGTTGTCACAACTGCTTCATAATTTATTGTATTAGTATTCTATTTACAGTACTGTATATTTTCCTTGAAAACCAAGAGGTTTCTTTCTGTTGTTATGCTTTAAAAATGTTCACTTTTTTTTTTTTTTTTTTTTTTATGGTGTAAAAGCAGAGACAATTCCCTACAAAGCTAGTGAGTACAGTTAGGTAGCTTGTTATCTCTTGATCAGTTAATGGGGGACTGAGCTGAGGCTCAATGACCAACATGGTTTTAGCACTTCACGTAAGAAATTTGCAAGACTGATTCGCACAGTTGCTTTTTTCTCTCTTGAGATATGCTGGGTTAGGGTAAAGAGGTTATTAAGGGCCAGGTATTAAATGTACTGTTTGATGATAGAGCAGTTAAATTGATCAAGTTTTGTTGTGTACTTTTCCCACTCTACCGGAACATTTATTTTTTAAGATTATGCAATTAAAGTACTAAATCATTGATCACTCACTTTTATTGCTTTATATTGGCATTTGTAATTCTACACTCGCCCAAATAACTAACTGAAACATGTTTTAGTAAGATGCCAACTTTCATGATGCTAACCTTGTGTAGCATTGAACATTAGTTATTGATAATAAAATCCTGCATATTTCAATGTTTATATGTTATTTTTTCCTTTGATTAACATCATAGTTACTTCAAGGTTCTGTTAAGTATTGTAGACCCAGATTTACTGTTTATAACATGAAATTCTGTATTGTAATAATTGAAAATGTTTAGTTTTATAGGAAGCATTATGTGCCCTTCATGATTTTCTTTTCGTAATACTTACAGCTTCTATTCCTTTGAGTGATGGACTTTTTCAAAGTTTGGGCTCCACTAACTACACCCTTGCCCAACACACAGTGAAAGTACGAAGGTCAGGACAGATCACAGACATTCACCTCTTGCTTGACATGGAACGTAAGTTTTGTATACATCTTTTAAAAATTTTTTTTTAAAGTTCTGTATTTTCTGTCTCATTCACTTTTGTGTTTTTAATATTTTATAATTAGTAGTATTTAGTATTACAAGAAAAATCTGAAAACTAGTTTAATTCTTTTTCAGAAACAAATGTTGAGTAAACAGTTATTTTATGCAGTTTATGTTTAAGTATTAATGTCTATCTCTGAAATCAAGATTAAAGACTTTTAAGATAATTTATTTAGTTACAGATTAATACTCATGGTAGGACGGCAGTGTACAAGATATTTGTGGGTATTTTTTCCTTATAGGTGCTGGTGAAGTGTGTGATACAGGCTTTGATGTTGATGAGATTAATGCCTTTGAGCCTAATAGAAACTGCAGAGGCAGTAAGAATGATCGCAGTATGTCTTCAAAGACAAGGACACCTGAATCAAACTTACGTGACCGCTTGTTTGATAGGTTCCAGTCTGTAGAGGCCTTCAATCTAAAATCTCTTCCTAATGAAATGGTTGCTGCCTTACGATTTTTTGAGCATGAAAGGAAGGATAAGCCATCTTTAAACTGGGGAGAGGTTTGTTTGACATTTTTCATAGTTTTTTAACAAATGGTCTGTCAGAATTTTCTGTCAGTAACCTGTAATAATTATTTTCAGAATTAGTCTCACTAATTGTGAGTAATGACACCCCATGTGTGAAAATATGGACTATTTTCATCAAACATTTTCATATTTTTTAATTTTTGTTTTGCAGTTTCATTTATAAATCTCTAATATCACATATGTAGAGATAGGAGATTATTAATTGCAATTTTGAATAAAAAAAAATATTTTTTAAAAGTTACCATGTGACTGGACAGAGAAATAGTGCCCACTGTAAAAGGATGAGACTAGAAGATGGAGTGAAATGAGTTTGTTGAACATATCAAAGAAAGTGTATGACAGGCAGCAATGATGAATCAGGGTTTATAGAGAGCAGCCAACCAGGGAAGCAAAATAGATCATTGATTATGTGGGACTGTCAGAAGGGTGGGTATGCAGAATTTTCAACTAAACTGAATGATCACACTTAGTTTATGGTTTCTTCTAACACTGTATTTCTTTTTTTTAACATTATGTTTAGGTGCTGGCTTGAACAAAACTGATGGATAATGTTAGGCACTGAATAATCAGTTGCTGCATTACTGATAATCTACTTTACAGAAGTCCTATAACAGGACTGTTTAACATTTTTAACTTGGGCAGGACTAAAGGTCTTTTCCTTTGTTTCATGAACATTTCTCTCATAATCTCTACCTTGGTTAACATTCTGTACCATAACAACCTGAGCTACAAACTTCGTTGTTCAACACACTTATTACAATTTTTTGCATTTTGATCCACAGTTACATTATTTCTTCCATCAACATTATCATCGCCAAAACTGTCTTGTTTAAACACCGGCCGTCTCCCACGAAGGTAGTTACCCAAAAAAGGGAAACACATTTACTATCATTCAATAGTTGTTTTGTCAGAAGTGTGCAGACATAACAAACTCAAATTTGGCTAACTTGATTTTCCCAGAATCCCTTCATAAATGTTACCTTGCTCACACTCCAACAGCACTTCAAGCCATTAAAACCACTTGTCTCCATTTACTGCAATTTAGCATGCTCACACAAGCTTGTTTGATACTCGAGCCCTTAGCACTCAAAACCTCCTCTACCAGCTTCCTGGTAATACCCCCTGTTTCCCTCCTTTCCACCATAAATTAGCAGACACACTTTGGTCTGCATATTCAGCTTGAATTTAATAATATTTTCTGATTATTGATGAGAGGTTAAACTTTTTTTTTTCAACAAGTCGACCGTCTCCCACCGAGGCAGGGTGACCCAAAAAGAAAGAAAATCCCCAAGAAGAAAATATCACTTTCACCTCACTCACACATAATTACTGTTTTTGCAGAGGTGCCCAGAATACAACAGTTTAGAAGTATATACGTATAAAAATACACAATGTATCCCTCCAAACTGCCAGTATCCCAAACCCTTCCTTTAGAGTGCAGGCATTGTACTTCCCATTTCCAGGACTCAAGTCCGGTTATATAAAATAACCGGTTTCCCTGAATCCCTTCACTAAATATTATCCTGCTCACACTTCAACAGTTCGTCAGGTCCCAAATACAATTTGCCTCCATTCACTCCTATCTAACGCGCTCACGCACACTTGCTATAAGTCCAAACCACTCGCCCACAACACCTCCTTTACCCCCTCCCTCCAACCTTTTCGAGGACGACCCCTACCCCGCCTTCCTTCCCCTACAGATTTATACGCTCTCCATGTCATTCTACTTTGATGCAGTCTCTCTAAATTACCAAACCACCTCAACAAACCTCTTTAGCCCTCTGACTAATACTTTTATTAACTCCACACCTTCTCCTAATTTCCACACTCTGAATTTTCTGCATAATATTTACACCACACATTGCCCTTAGACAGGATTTTTATTATCACACCGGCCGATTCCCACCAAGGCAGGGTGGCCCGAAAAAGAAAAACTTTCACCATCATTCACTCCATCACTGTCTTGCCAGAAGGGTGCTTTACACTACAGTTTTTAAACTGCAACATTAACACCCCTCCTTCAGAGTGCAGGCACTGTACTTCCCATCTCCAGGACTCAAGTCCGGCCTGCCGGTTTCCCTGAATCCCTTCATAAATGTTACTTTGCTCACACTCCAACAGCACGTCAAGTATTAAAAACCATTTGTCTCCATTCACTCCTATCAAACACGCTCACGCATGCCTGCTGGAAGTCCAAGCCCCTCGCACACAAAACCTCCTTTACCCCCTCCCTCCAACCCTTCCTAGGCCGACCCCTACCCCGCCTTCCTTCCACTACAGACTGATACACTCTTGAAGTCATTCTGTTTCGCTCCATTCTCTCTACATGTCCGAACCACCTCAACAACCCTTCCTCAGCCCTCTGGACAACAGTTTTGGTAATCCCGCACCTCCTCCTAACTTCCAAACTACGAATTCTCTGCATTATATTCACACCACACATTGCCCTCAGACATGACATCTCCACTGCCTCCAGCCTTCTCCTCGCTGCAACATTCATCACCCACGCTTCACACCCATATAAGAGCGTTGGTAAAACTATACTCTCATACATTCCCCTCTTTGCCTCCAAGGACAAAGTTCTTTGTTTCCACAGACTCCTAAGTGCACCACTCACTCTTTTTCCCTCATCAATTCTATGATTCACCTCATCTTTCATAGACCCATCCGCTGACACGTCCACTCCCAAATATCTGAATACGTTCACCTCCTCCATACTCTCTCCCTCCAATCTGATATTCAATCTTTCATCACCTAATCTTTTTGTTATCCTCATAACCTTACTCTTTCCTGTATTCACCTTTAATTTTCTTCTTTTGCACACCCTACCAAATTCATCCACCAATCTCTGCAACTTCTCTTCAGAATCTCCCAAGAGCACAGTGTCATCAGCAAAGAGCAGCTGTGACAACTCCCACTTTGTGTGTGATTCTTTATCTTTTAACTCCACGCCTCTTGCCAAAACCCTCGCATTTACTTCTCTTACAACCCCATCTATAAATATATTAAACAACCACGGTGACATCACACATCCTTGTCTAAGGCCTACTTTTACTGGGAAAAAATTTCCCTCTTTCCTACATACTCTAACTTGAGCCTCACTATCCTCGTAAAAACTCTTCACTGCTTTCAGTAACCTACCTCCTACACCATACACTTGCAACATCTGCCACATTGCCCCCCTATCCACCCTGTCATACGCCTTTTCCAAATCCATAAATGCCACAAAGACCTCTTTAGCCTTATCTAAATACTGTTCACTTATATGTTTCACTGTAAACACCTGGTCCACACACCCCCTACCTTTCCTAAAGCCTCCTTGTTCATCTGCTATCCTATTCTCCGTCTTACTCTTAATTCTTTCAATTATAACTCTACCATACACTTTACCAGGTACACTCAACAGACTTATCCCCCTATAATTTTTGCACTCTCTTTTATCCCCTTTGCCTTTATACAAAGGAACTATGCATGCTCTCTGCCAATCCCTAGGTACCTTACCCTCTTCCATACATTTATTAAATAATTGCACCAACCACTCCAAAACTATATCCCCACCTGCTTTTAACATTTCTATCTTTATCCCATCAATCCCGGCTGCCTTACCCCCTTTCATTTTACCTACTGCCTCACGAACTTCCCCCACACTCACAACTGGCTCTTCCTCACTCCTACAAGATGTTATTCCTCCTTGCCCTATACACGAAATCACAGCTTCCCTATCTTCATCAACATTTAACAATTCCTCAAAATATTCCTTCCATCTTCCCAATACCTCTAACTCTCCATTTAATAACTCTCCTCTCCTATTTTTAACTGACAAATCCATTTGTTCTCTAGGCTTTCTTAACTTGTTAATCTCACTCCAAAACTTTTTCTTATTTTCAACAAAATTTGTTGATAACATCTCACCCACTCTCTCATTTGCTCTCTTTTTACATTGCTTCACCACTCTCTTAACTTCTCTCTTTTTCTCCATATACTCTTCCCTCCTTGCATCACTTCTACTTTGTAAAAACTTCTCATATGCTAACTTTTTCTCCCTTACTACTCTCTTTACATCATCATTCCACCAATCGCTCCTCTTCCCTCCTGCACCCACTTTCCTGTAACCACAAACTTCTGCTGAACACTCTAACACTACATTTTTAAACCTACCCCATACCTCTTCGACCCCATTGCCTATGCTCTCATTAGCCCATCTATCCTCCAATAGCTGTTTATATCTTACCCTAACTGCCTCCTCTTTTAGTTTATAAACCTTCACCTCTCTCTTCCCTGATGCTTCTATTCTCCTTGTATCCCATCTACCTTTTACTCTCAGTATAGCTACAACTAGAAAGTGATCTGATATATCTGTGGCCCCTCTATAAACATGTACATCCTGAAGTCTACTCAACAGTCTTTTATCTACCAATACATAATCCAACAAACTACTGTCATTTCGCCCTACATCATATCGTGTATACTTATTTATCCTCTTTTTCTTAAAATATGTATTACCTATAACTAAACCCCTTTCTATACAAAGTTCAATCAAAGGGCTCCCATTATCATTTACACCTGGCACCCCAAACTTACCTACCACACCCTCTCTAAAAGTTTCTCCTACTTTAGCATTCAAGTCCCCTACCACAATTACTCTCTCACTTGGTTCAAAGGCTCCTATACATTCACTTAACATCTCCCAAAATCTCTCTCTCTCCTCTGCATTCCTCTCTTCTCCAGGTGCATACACGCTTATTATGACCCACTTCTCGCATCCAACCTTTACTTTAATCCACATAATTCTTGAATTTACACATTCATATTCTCTTTTCTCCTTCCATAACTGATCATTTAACATTACTGCTACCCCTTCCTTTGCTCTAACTCTCTCAGATACTCCAGATTTAATCCCATTTATTTCCCCCCACTGAAACTCTCCTACCCCCTTCAGCTTTGTTTCGCTTAGGGCCAGGACATCCAACTTCTTTTCATTCATAACATCAGCAATCATCTGTTTCTTGTCATCCGCACTACATCCACGCACATTTAAGCAACCCAGTTTTATAAAGTTTTTCTTCTTCTCTTTTTTAGTAATTGTATACAGGAGAAGGGGTTACTAGCCCATTGCTCCCGGCATTTTAGTCGCCTCATACGACACGCATGGCTTACGGAGGAAAGATTCTTTTCCACTTCCCCATGGACAATAGAAGAAATAAAAAAGAACAAGAGCTATTTAGAAAAAAGAGAAAAACCTAGATGTATGTATATATATATATGCATGTGCGTGTCTGTGAAGTGTGACCAAAGTGTAAGTAGGAGTAGCAAGATATCCCTGTTATCTTAGCGTGTTTATGAGACAGAAAAAGAAACCAGCAATCCTACCATCATGCAAAACAGTTACAGGTTTTTGTTTCACAGTCATCTGGCAGGACGGTAGTACTTCCCTGGGTGGTTGCTGTCTACCAACCTACTACTTAGTTGCACTTAGTGTCCTTTCACCTAACATAGCGTCGGTAACTCTACCAACATTAATGCTATTTGCAGGTGGTATCTCATTTATTTGCCCAGAAACTTCAAGCTCCATCTAATTTTTTCCTCTTGCGAGGAAACCATGAAGTTAGAGACATCCAACAAATGTTTACATTTCAACAGTAAGTATTTTTCTTTGCATTTAGCAGTTACATAAGGAACTTAGTTTCAAGCATGTATAAAATGATTTAATGAATATGTGCAGTAAAGGACTTGTGTTTGTTAAGCATGATAAGGAATAACTAAAGCCTTCATATTTTCTTGCAGGGAATGCCTTAAGAAGTTTGGAGCACGCCATGGTATGAATGTTTGGAATGCAGTAAATGATGCTTTTGATTGTATGCCGCTTGCTGCTCTTGTTGATAAGAAGGTATGATATTTTCTTACTCGTAGTTTCATTAAAATATTTGTACTGAGTAAATTATTCAAATATATAATGACTCGCTTGGACTTTCCCTATCGATTTTTTGCTTGTTTGCAGATATTCTGCATTCATGGTGGAATTCCCAAACTAGATGGATGTTTGAGCGAGCTTGATAATATCCCGTGTCCTCTACCTACTCCTGAAACACAGAGTAGTTTAGCATGGCAAATGATGTGGAATGATCCAATTGCGTAAGTCTGCATATTTATGGTCTTACGGTTGTATTTATGATATCTAGGTATACAGTAGCAACAATGCCACATGGGGAGCTGGATGGCAGCTCTAAGCCTTTCTTGCTGGCCCCAGTGCTTTGTCAGGAGCTTGCAATATGAGGAAATTGAAAAATGAGATGGAAAACCCAGAAAACCACTAGCATGATGTAGCTAAGGCGAGCATCTGACTGATATTTTCATTGGCTGCATGAAAGACCTGGAGCTGCTATCTGACTTTCCCTTTCCTTGTGGCTTTGGTGCTGTTTATTGATTGCTTGTTTGTGACTGCTTACATTAATTTTTAAGGTCAATGGCCTTCTGCCAAGGCAGAATGACATAGAGAAGAAAATGCATTTACCTGTCTTGAAAATTTGTGGCAGTCTTTATTGGTGTGCTAAGATCCTGATTTGAGGTGGCCATTCATTCTACTTTGTTCGCCAGGTTTGTAATCACTACAATTTATTCTAGCTGCTGACTCGGTACTGTCTTGGATTTCTTTTTCATTTCTGATAAATGGTTACTCAGTAACCATTTCATAAATGGTTACTCAGTAACCATTTATTCAACCATTACTAAAGTCTTAAGTTTTTCTGTAACCTTCATCATCTTCCATTTGTATTTGGGAATGTACACATTTCTAATTTTACACACTCATAAGAATTAATTTTGCGTTTACAGAGCTGAGGATATGACTGATGATGTACTAGAGCAACTGGTAGGAAACAAAGGATTTGCCTACAATGAGAAAAGACAAACTGCATGTGTTTTCAATCGGGCTGCCTTTGATAGCTTCCTCAAAAGACACAGTCTTACTCATGTTGTCAGAGCACATGAGGTCAAACAAGCTGGCTTTGAGGTAAACAATTTTAGGTTTTTTGTTCACTTTCCTTCTGTGTATTTTGTTACTGTCTCATAATAAAATTAATAGAATTGCCTTTAATGTTCATTCAAAACTTTAATCGTTAAAATAAATTATATTAAGCATTTAATAGGATATGATATTAAACAGGGAACACTGATCTGCACTAAAAAGACTAAATTTGTTCTTACTCTTTAAAAAGTAACAATGGGTTGGAGGCATATATTCAGTAATATGTGGCAGAGCCCAACCTGATCAGACTGCCTGCCCCTAGGCCTTGAGGAAAGTGAGAGAGATGCCTATTGGCAGATGCACTGGGTGCAGCAAGGCTTTGGCAGGGAGCCTGCTTTTAAATGGTATAGAATTATGTGTATACTACACAAGTATCGCTGTTGACAAAAACCCTGCATTTGACAATGGTCCAGGATGGACAAAAACGTCATTCTAACGTTCCAATCTGAAGTGCAGGTTTTTGGTGAATTTCTTGCTTTTTTTTTTTTTTTTTTTTTGTGTTCAGTTTCAACTCATTTTTACTACACACATACTCTGATTATTCCCTCAACTTCAGTACCTTCTCTTTTCCTTCTCCCCAAAGTACTGTTATCAGCATCAAGCAACTGTGATAACTCCCAGGTACTACTTGCTTACAAACAAACTCCTGCAACTAGTCATTGTCTAGCTTAGGGTTTTCACTGGGTTTCTAACAGATCTTCATATATGAAGTATGTGATGACCTAAGCAGCCTTTATTTGTTCTGTATGGAGCAAACTACTGTATAATGGTATTCAGTATTTACAATTCATTTGGTGTTTCATAACACATTTTGAGGATAACCTGATAAGATTGTTTGCTCATGACAATGAGTGTATACAGCGTAAAGACTGAATAGCATGTACTTGCTGTACTATGAAATATAATAATTAAGGCAGCTTTCATAATAAAAATATACTACTGGCAAGCCTTCAGAGCTGCTCCTTGTGTATACAAGGCATCCCATGTGACCCCTCTCTTTTTTCTTTGAATGAAAGTTCCTGGTTGTAGCAAGCAAGTGGATAGGTTGTTTTGAGCCATGCTGTCCTTGTTAACAAAATCAAATGTTGTCTTGTAACACTTGTCATTTGATGATTTTCCAGTAATAAATGGTTTGGGAACAGAGTAAACAACTGGTTAGAGCTGTATTGTGACAGAGGCAGTGCAGTGTTAGAATCATTGGACCCACTGTGGAAAAAAAAAAAATATACAGTAGCTATATTAAAATTAAACAGAAGCATTCTAGGTCCTATAGCAGTTATACTAAGGTCAAAGAGACCATTAATCCTTAGTTTTTCAGTACATTTTGCAAACTGCATTGATCACATTTATAGAATGCATTGTTTTCCTGAAATTACCAATAGAAATGGAACGTCACATAATAATCCACATAAATTAGATAAAACATGTATATGTTTTGCCTATATTTCATTCTCATTATTTAGGGTTGGAAGTAGCATAGTGTCATTTCTTTTTCTTCTACAGATACAACAGGGAGGGCGCCTTATGACAGTTTTTTCTTCCTCTCATTACTGTGGGGGAAGCAATGAAGCAGCATGCATACTTGTCCACAATTATCGAATGAGAGCCATTAGAATTGACACATCATAAAATTGTTTTTTACCTTATTGGCCATCTCCTACTAAAGTAGGGTGACAAGTATATACAGTGGACCCCCGCTTAACTATCACCTCCCAATGCGACCAATTATGTAAGTGTATTTATGTAAGTGCATTTGCACGTGTATGTTTGGGGGTCTGAAATGGACTAATCTACTTCGCAATATTCCTTATGGGAACAAATTCGGTCAGTACTGGCACCGGAACATACTTCTGGAATGAAAAAATATCGTTAACCAGGGGTCCACTGTATATACATAAAAACACAATTTGAAAGTATCATGAAAATTTAATGTTAAAATGCCAATAATTTTCACATTTCTGGATGGTAGTTTGGTGTATGTGTGTGTACACATTGTATATGTACATATACTGAGTTATAATTCTTGCTCCATAAGCCATGAGTGTTGTAAAAGATGACTAAAATGCTGAGAGTAAGGAGCAGGTAACCCCTTTTTGTATTCAGCTACTAAAAAGATAAAAGAAAATTTGAAGGTGTTTAAATGTGGGTTGGTTTAGTACAGATGAAAAAAATAAAGTCATGAACGGAGAGGAGCTGGATGTCCTAGCACAAAACAAAACAAAGCTAAAGGGGTGGAAGAATTTCACTGCAGGAGAAGTAAACAGAAATAGATCAGGTGTACCTGAATCAGCTAAAAGAGTAGCAGCAATATTATATGATCAATTATTGAAAGAAAAGGGTGGGTATAAGTGTTTAAATTTAAGAATCGAGATGGGATGAAAGTGGATTATAGTATTTATACACCTTGGGGTGAGGTATGTTGAGGAGGAGGAAGGATTTTGGGAGATGTTAAGACAATATTAAGGGAGTTTTGAGTCAAATGAGAGAATAATTGTTGTGGGCGACATAAATGATACAGTGGAAGAGACTGTTTTAGGTGGTGTAGAAGGTAAGTTTTGAGTGCCAGGGGTAAATGATGATGGGGAAAGGGGGAGAGCGGTAATTGTTAGAGTGGTTGGGATATTTGTTCAATATGTGCATCAAAGAAGGAACAATACCTAAGGATTGTCAGAGCTATGCACATTATATTCATGGGGTCATTTAGCACCTCAGAGCTATGCACATTATATTCATGGGGTCATATAGCACCTCAGAGCTATGCACAGTTCCCTGTATAAGGGGACAGAAGTGTGTAAGAATTACCATGTAAAGTGTAGGGTAGAATTATTCAAAGAATTAGGGGTAAGACAGAGTAAACTTACAGAAGATAAAGGAATATTTTATAAGGGTAGGGGATGTGTAGACAAAGTGCTTACACAACCATATATTGTAAGTAAACAACACTGAGATGAGGATAAGGAGCTGTTTGTTGCATTTTTGTATTTAGAAAAGGTACAAGATACAGTGGATAGTGAAGCATTGTGGTGGATGTTGCACATGTATGCAATAGGTGATAGGTTACTTAAAGCAGTAAGTTTTTTTTATGCAGTTTAAGGCTCAGGTTAAAGTATGTAGGAGAGAAGTGAGGGGAGCTATTATTCAGTAAAAGTAGGCCTGAAAGGGATGTATTATGTTACTGTTGTTTACTATATTTATAGATTGGGTTGTAAAAGAAATATTAAGGTGAGGGATTAAAAGATGATGAACATAATATAGTATGGGTGTTGTCACAGTTCTTCCTTGCTGATTACAGTCCTTTTGAAAGATTCTGAAAAGAAATTGCAAAGGTTTTTGGACAATGAATTTGGGAGGGCATGTAAAGTTAGGAAATTAAAAGTGAACATAGAAAAGACCAAAGTGATGAGAGTAACAAAAAAAAATTTAAGCAGTGAGAGATTGGAGGGAGTACAAAGTGAGTATGCTTAAATATTTGGGAGTGGACATGTCAGCAGATGGGTCTACAGAAGATGAGATGAAACAGAATATTTGAGGGGCAAAAAGGTAGGTGGTGTGTTGATGTACCAGGGTATAGTAGTACTTACACTTTTTATATGGAAGCAAGGCTGAGCTTTGAATGTTGCAAAGGAGATGGCTAGAGGCAGTGGAAATGTCACATTTGAGAGCAGTGTATGGTGTGAATGTTATGCAAAGAATTCGGATCATAGAAATTATATTATCAAAGGGTCACCAAGGATGTAATTCAGAGAGATGAGGAAGGGTTGTTATGGTTAGGACATTGAAAGATTGCAACAAAATAAGATAATAAAAAAGTTTATAAATCTTGGGTGCAAGGAGGGGTAGGGGTTGTCCCAGGAAAGGTTGGAAGGGTTAAAGAAAGTTTTGAGTGCTAGGGAGTGAGTGAATGGAGGCAAGACATTTATAATTATATAAGCCACACATTGAATCCATTGCTTTCTTTTTTTACAAGGATTAAAATTAACTACCAAAAGATTAGAAAATTTTGCATATTTTTATTATGTGGGAATCATTAATCTAGGGAGGATGGGAAAGGTCATATACACATATTTAGGGGAAAGTGCCAAACCTATAGGGGATCATATAGCATATGGAATTATTATTATAATCAAAAAGAAGCGCTAAGCCACAAGGGCTATACAGCGCTGCATAGCATATGGAAAAAGGGCAGTAGAGAGCAAATGTGTGAAATACCAACATGACGGTAAAAGAGAAATGCGATACAACATGATTCTCTGATATTTCACACTTGGTAGCCTTTATCAAATCATAAACATAAATCTAGAGAGGGCAGGTGAGCATACATATAAAGTAATTAGAAGTGAAGAGCCAGGGAATGTGCAAGATACATGGTGTAGGGTATGACTTGTTTTGGGTTTACAGGTCTATTGCAGTTTTGCTGTGTGGAAAAACTAAAAGCTTCCTGTCAAGGGACTCAGCTATGTTGTTGAAATTCTTTGATGTGCCGATTCTATATTTCTGAGTTTTCTTCCCATGTTGTTAATCAAGTGGTTGTGGGAGTCTGTGTAAAACACAGGTGTTTAAGCTGTCACTCCTGTTGGTGTTATGGTGGGCATGGGACGTTTCACCTACAGGAGTGACAAATTAAACAGTGCCTGTTTTGCACCAAAATTACCACAATAACTTGCTACTCATTAGTTGAGATCCGCAGATGTAGAATCTTGGAATCAAGACTCCTCGGTGTGTCCAACAATTTCAACCAGAATAGTAGCTTTCTACAGCATGCCTGAGTCCCTGGCAAGAAAAGCTTTTAATTTGTTTTCTCCACATAGCAACAGTTTCAGAGTAGCACTGCAGTAGACCTGATCCAAGCCTATCTTGTACCTTGTCTCTTCACCACTCTGTGGTCCCTATATATGCTCACCTGTTCTCTCAGTGTATCTGTTCATGACTTGATAAGTCTACAGGATTGACATATATACTGGATTATGCTCTCTATGAAACAGGAGGTAATCAGGGTTAAGCCAAGGCAGGGAAGGATATCTTAATTCCTTGGATTAGGAGCCGGTCACCAGGAACAAGGCAACCCCTTCCCTTAAAGTAGTACTTTTGTGAATATAATGTGAATGTGCCCTGCCTTGACAAGATGTAGCTGTTAAGGTAAAAAACTAAATATTTTGTTGTTAGATATAGGTACAAATTATATTCACAAGAGTGATAAGCCAAGTACAAATTCGTGCTGTATATCAATATTTTAAGTATTAAATCACTCTTAAGTATGATTCTCTCTTTTCTTCATATTTCCTCAAAAACTTGAGAAATTGCTTGTGACCCAATTTAACTGCAATATCTTGTGCAGTTTGTTTCTTCTTATTCTGCTGTTTCAGTGGTACACCCAATATCAGCAGCTGATGAGCAAAACTTACATCACCCTGAAAATATGGAATGTCTTACTAAAAAAAAAATTTTTTTTTAACCCTTTGAGAGTTGAGGCCCTCTCCTAAACTCGTTCTCAGGATCGAAAAATTCTCAAAAAAAAAAATTCTTGTGAAATGATAGAGAATCTTTTTTCAATCATAATGACACCAAAAGTATGAAAATTGATGGAAAACTTACAGAATTATGTTCTCGCGAAGTTAGCAGTCTCAAAGATATTTATGCATAGGCAATTTTGCCCACTTTGAGCCCTATGTTTGGCCAATTCCAATGTTGCAGTTGACTAATATCATAGCTATTTCCCTAGAACTCCATTTGTTCTATTGATTAAGAACAAGAATTCGCCCATTTACTGATTTTTACTACCCAATAAAGTGATCAGAAATTGGCAGTTTGGGCAATTTCACACAAATTTCAAAAGGTGCCAATCTCATAACAGGGTCCAGAATAAACAAGACAGACATTCATGGTACTAAAATAACATTTTATCTGTTCATTAGTCACATCTCTAGGGCCCTCTTACATTACTTTTGCTTTCCATTTTGAATTTTGATTCTTTCTGTTATGTATACTACTCCATCATTGTAAAAATGGTGTAAATGATGTCAATGCACTTGTGAAAGAATATCAGACTCACCAGCTGACGTGTATTGGATGCATGCCGTAATTTGTTTACTCTTGAACATCGGCAAAAATCGACCATTTTCACTACTTTGAGCTCAATTTCAAGGAACTTGTCATCGTGAAACCAATCAAAATCATCTCTATTTCTGTAGCATATCTTCCATTCTATCAAATGAGACCAAGGAAACAAGAATACTACCACAAATACTATACGAAAATACACTAGAAAGTCGCTGTTTTAAACCATAAACATAGTTGGAGTTTTTTTTTCTCATCATGTACTACGTGCTTCAGGATTTTTTTTAATACTGCTCACACTGACCACACAGACCCATTCTTTCATATGTAGGTCTGCCAGCTTTCTGCCACCAGATTTGAAGGTGCTAGAATTTAGGTGTACAAGTATGTGACCAACCCTGGCTGCAATGATGTACTTGTATGTGACCAACCCTCAAAGGGTTAACAAGGCAGTCAGCTCCCACCGAGGAAGGGTGACCCAAAAAAGAGAAAATCCCCAAAAAAGAAAATACTTTCATCATCATTCAACACTTTCACCTCACTCATACATAATCAATGTTTTTGCAGAGGTGCTCAGAATACAACAGTTTAGAAGCATATACGTATAAAGATACATAACATATCCCTCCAAACTGCCAATATCCCAAACCCCTCCATTAATTAAAGTGCAGACATTGCACTTCCTATTTCCAGGACTCAAGTCCGGCTATAAAAAAAATAACCGGTTTCTCTGAATCCCTTCACTAAATAGTACCCTGCTCACACTCCAACAGCTCATCAGGTCCCAAATACCATTCGTCTCCATTCGCTCCTATTTAACACGCTCACGCATGTTAGATAGGAGGACGACCCCTACCCCACCTTCCTTCCTGTACAGATTTATATGCTCTCCATGTCATTCTACTTTGATCCATTCTCTCTAAATGACCAAACCACCTCAACAACCCCTCTTCAGCCTTCTAATACTTTTATTAACTCCACACCTTCTCCTAATTTCCACACTCCAAATTTTCTGCATAATATTCACACCACACATTGCCCTTAGACAGGACATCTCCACTGCCTCTAACCGTCTCCTCGCTGCAGCATTGACAACCCAAGCTTCACACCCATATAAGTGTTGGTACCACTATATTTTCATACATTCTCTTCTTTATTTCCATAGATAACGTTTTTTGTCTCCACATATACCTCAACGCACCACTCACCTTTTTTTCCTTCATCAAAATAATTTTTCTACAAGAAATATAGATGTAGATACACAGAAAACAATGAGACGTGAAGAATAAAATAATAACATGACACTTACCTTTATTGAAGATTCTTCTTAGTGTATGGAAGATGGGAGGAGAGGATGGAGAAATTACTGTTTGGGAGGGAAATCCCTTTCCATAAACACTTCAGGTACCAAGTCCTTTTCTCACCTTCTTCACCAAAGGGCTGGCACTAGGAGCTTTCTTTGGGCCTATGGTGGCTTATTTACCAGTTGCAAGCACTAAAACGAATGGAATATTACAAAATGCATCGTTTGAACACGTGGGATTGTGTTCACTAGCTGATAAACAATGGCACACTGTGAATGTTGTGTGGGGCCGCTCGTACGCATTTGCAACGAACAACTATTTGCGAGTCAAACGATGATTCACGAGTCAATGTTTTGACGAAGAAACATTATGATTTGTGAAAATTATGAATTCTGATGCTTACGAAAAATGAGGGTCCACTGTATATATATAAAAGCTCTAAACCTGTATGGGACTTTTAGCACTTCATTGGGGAAAGTGCAGTGGGTGAAGTTGCATGTGAAAAGAGAAGGATACCAAGGCACTGAAGAGATCAGCAGTGAAGTCTGAGATATGATGAGCACTGGTATTGATGGTAGCAACATTTTGCTGAAAATAGTAATGGCACTGAAATATCAATGGTAACAACTGAGGATAAAAGTACTATTCTAATGCTTTGTGAAACTTATCATTCCCCTACAGAAAGAAACTACCCTCAGGAGTAGATTATTTTCATACAGAGGGGAGCTTTAAACCTGTAGGGGGAATGGGCAGCAATCAGGTTAGATCCAAAGAAAAGTTGGTTATCTCTAATTATCTCCATTATCTCAATTTCCTTGAGAACCCATAGGGGTTATATTGTTGACAATAAATGGATATTAAGCTAATGCATGTGGGAAGTTGGGAGTTATACCTGTTCCACAAAGCAAGTGTATCTCAACACTTCATTCTGTGTGTAAGCTCTAGTGTGGACACAAGTACATAGATGGTGATTTTGAGCATGAGTGAAATATTGGCAACTGTTTTTAGTAATGGTGACAATGAGTAACCTGCTACCTATTGTCATAATACTGTATAAAATTAAAGGCATGTCTTTGTGGTAATTTCTTCTTCAACAGCTGTATGACCCACACAGGTTTAATGCACAAAATGAATACAAGAACCAACTTAGCAGTGTCTGAGTGTACCCATTACACTTAGATGTTCAGGACAATTGTGACCTTGCTGCCAGCCATCCTATCCCTTCTCTTTCACTGTATACTGTAGTGCTTTGTAATAAAATTTTTGACAGCACTTTCAACTAAGGGCATTTAACACCAACACTTGTTATTAGGGAATGTGTATATATGTAATGAAATTAGTGTACTTCCACTTACTCAATGTTATATAACATTCTAATAAGCATCCCCCAAAAAAAATCTTTTTAAAAAATATTAATATTCTAAAGGGCCCCATTTTAAGCTTTATCTGAATATACTTAAGTTAAAGTAAAAGACACTGTGAAGAGAAATTATCACTATACACTGCAATCCTATAATGACAAGATGGTAAACTACAATAAAAAATGTAACGAGGTATATTATTTTTGCAGACTTACATTGTGATTATTATTTTTTTTTTTTTATTATCACACTGGCCGATTCCCACCAAGGCAGGGTGGCCCGAAAAAGAAAAACTTTCACCATCATTCACTCCATCACTGTCTTGCCAGAAGGGTGCTTTACACTACAGTTTTTAAACTGCAACATTAACACCCCTCCTTCAGAGTGCAGGCACTGTACTTCCCATCTCCAGGACTCGAGTCCGGCCTGCCGGTTTCCCTGAATCCCTTCATAAATGTTACTTTGCTCACACTCCAACAGCACGTCAAGTATTAAAAACCATTTGTCTCCATTCACTCCTATCAAACACGCTCATGCATGCCTCCTGGAAGTCCAAGCCCCTCGCACACAAAACCTCCTTTACCCCCTCCCTCCAACCTTTCCTAGGCCGACCCCTACCCCGCCTTCCTTCCACTACAGACTGATACACTCTTGAAGTCATTCTGTTTCGCTCCATTCTCTCTACATGTCCGAACCACCTCAACAACCCTTCCTCAGCCCTCTGGACAACAGTTTTGGTAATCCCGCACCTCCTCCTAACTTCCAAACTACGAATTCTCTGCATTATATTCACACCACACATTGCCCTCAGACATGACATCTCCACTGCCTCCAGCCTTCTCCTCGCTGCAACATTCATCACCCACGCTTCACACCCATATAAGAGCGTTGGTAAAACTATACTCTCATACATTCCCCTCTTTGCCTCCAAGGACAAAGTTCTTTGTCTCCACAGACTCCTAAGTGCACCACTCACTCTTTTTCCCTCATCAATTCTATGATTCACCTCATCTTTCATAGACCCATCCGCTGACACGTCCACTCCCAAATATCTGAATACGTTCACCTCCTCCATACTCTCTCCCTCCAATCTGATATTCAATCTTTCATCACCTAATCTTTTTGTTATCCTCATAACCTTACTCTTTCCTGTATTCACCTTTAATTTTCTTCTTTTGCACACCCTACCAAATTCATCCACCAATCTCTGCAACTTCTCTTCAGAATCTCCCAAGAGCACAGTGTCATCAGCAAAGAGCAGCTGTGACAACTCCCACTTTGTGTGTGATTCTTTATCTTTTAACTCCACGCCTCTTGCCAAGACCCTCGCATTTACTTCTCTTACAACCCCATCTATAAATATATTAAACAACCACGGTGACATCACACATCCTTGTCTAAGGCCTACTTTTACTGGGAAAAAATTTCCCTCTTTCCTACATACTCTAACTTGAGCCTCACTATCCTCGTAAAAACTCTTCACTGCTTTCAGTAACCTACCTCCTACACCATACACTTGCAACATCTGCCACATTGCCCCCCTATCCACCCTGTCATACGCCTTTTCCAAATCCATAAATGCCACAAAGACCTCTTTAGCCTTATCTAAATACTGTTCACTTATATGTTTCACTGTAAACACCTGGTCCACACACCCCCTACCTTTCCTAAAGCCTCCTTGTTCATCTGCTATCCTATTCTCCGTCTTACTCTTAATTCTTTCAATTATAACTCTACCATACACTTTACCAGGTACACTCAACAGACTTATCCCCCTATAATTTTTGCACTCTCTTTTATCCCCTTTGCCTTTATACAAAGGAACTATGCATGCTCTCTGCCAATCCCTAGGTACCTTACCCTCTTCCATACATTTATTAAATAATTGCACCAACCACTCCAAAACTATATCCCCACCTGCTTTTAACATTTCTATCTTTATCCCATCAATCCCGGCTGCCTTACCCCCTTTCATTTTACCTACTGCCTCACGAACTTCCCCCACACTCACAACTGGCTCTTCCTCACTCCTACAAGATGTTATTCCTCCTTGCCCTATACACGAAATCACAGCTTCCCTATCTTCATCAACATTTAACAATTCCTCAAAATATTCCCTCCATCTTCCCAATACCTCTAACTCTCCATTTAATAACTCTCCTCTCCTATTTTTAACTGACAAATCCATTTGTTCTCTAGGCTTTCTTAACTTGTTAATCTCACTCCAAAACTTTTTCTTATTTTCAACAAAATTTGTTGATAACATCTCACCCACTCTCTCATTTGCTCTCTTTTTACATTGCTTCACCACTCTCTTAACCTCTCTCTTTTTCTCCATATACTCTTCCCTCCTTGCATCACTTCTACTTTGTAAAAACTTCTCATATGCTAACTTTTTCTCCCTTACTACTCTCTTTACATCATCATTCCACCAATCGCTCCTCTTCCCTCCTGCACCCACTTTCCTGTAACCACAAACTTCTGCTGAACACTCTAACACTACATTTTTAATCCTACCCCATACCTCTTCGACCCCATTGCCTATGCTCTCATTTGCCCATCTATCCTCCAATAGCTGTTTATATCTTACCCTAACTGCCTCCTCTTTTAGTTTATAAACCTTCACCTCTCTCTTCCCTGATGCTTCTATTCTCCTTGTATCCCATCTACCTTTTACTCTCAGTGTAGCTACAACTAGAAAGTGATCTGATATATCTGTGGCCCCTCTATAAACATGTACATCCTGAAGTCTACTCAGCAGTCTTTTATCTACCAATACATAATCCAACAAACTACTGTCATTTCGCCCTACATCATATCTTGTATACTTATTTATCCTCTTTTTCTTAAAATATGTATTACCTATAACTAAACCCCTTTCTATACAAAGTTCAATCAAAGGGCTCCCATTATCATTTACACCTGGCACCCCAAACTTACCTACCACACCCTCTCTAAAAGTTTCTCCTACTTTAGCATTCAGGTCCCCTACCACAATTACTCTCTCACTTGGTTCAAAGGCTCCTATACATTCACTTAACATCTCCCAAAATCTCTCTCTCTCCTCTGCATTCCTCTCTGAGGAGAGAGAGAGATTTTGGGAGATGTTAAGTGAATGGGTGAGATGTTATCAAAAAATTTTGTTGAAAATAAGAAAAAGTTTTGGAGCGATATTAATAAGTTGAGGAAGCCTAGGGAACAAATGGATTTGACAGTTAAAAATAGGAGAGGAGAGTTATTACATGGAGAGTTAGAGGTATTGGGAAGATGGAGGGAATATTTTGAGGAATTGTCAAATGTTGATGAAGATAGGGAAGCTGTGATTTCGTGTATAGGGCAAGGAGGAATAATATCCTGTAGGAGTGAGGAAGAGCCAGTTGTAAGTGTGGAGAAAGTTCGTGAGGCAGTGGGTACAATGAAAGGGGGCAAGGCAGCTGGGTTTGATGGGATAAAAATAAGAGATGTTAAAAGCAGGTGGGGATATAATTTTGGAGTGTTTGGTGCTATTATTTAATATATGTATGGAAGAGGATAAGGTACCTAGGGACTGGCAGAGAGCATGCATAGTTCCTTTGTATAAAGGCAAAGGGGATAAAAGAGTGCAAAAATTTTAGGAGAATAAGTCTGTTGAGTCCTAGGTAGTAGGTTGGTAGACAGCAACCGCCCAGGGAGGTACTACCGTCCTGCCAAGCGAGTGTAAAACGAAAGCCTGTAATTGTTTTACATGATAGTAGTATTGCTGGTGTCCATTTTTCTGTCTCATAAACGTGCAAGGTTTCAGGTACATCTTGCTACTTCTACTTACACTTAGGTCACACTACACATACATGTACAAGCATATATATACACACCCCTCTGGGTTTTCTTCTATTTTCTTACTAGTTCTTGTTCTTGTTTATTTCCTCTTATCTCCATGGGGAAGTGGAACAGAATTCTTCCTTCGTAAGCCATGCATGTTGTAAGAGGCAACTAAAGTGCCGGGAGCAAGGGGCTAGTAACCCCCTTCTCCTGTATATATTACTAAATGTAAAAGGAGAAGCTTTCATTTTTCCTTTTGGGCCACCCCGCCTCAGTGGGATACGGCCGGTGTGTTGAAAGAAAGAAGTCTGTTGAGTATACCTGGTAAAGTGTATGGTAGAGTTATTATTGAAAGAGTTAAGAGTAAGACAGAGAGTAGGATAGCAGATGAACAAGGAGGCTTTAGGAAAGGTAGGGGGTGTGTAGATCAAGTGTTTACAGTGAAACATAGGTGAACAGTATTAAGATAAGGGTAAAGAGGTTTTTGTGGCATTTATGGATTTGAAAAAGGCATATGACAGGGTGGATAGGGGGGCAATGTGGCAGATGTTGCAGGTGTATGGTATAGGAGGTAGGTTACTGAAAGCAGTGAAGAGTTTTTACGAGGATAGTGAGGCTCAGGTTAGAGTATGTAGGAGACAGGGAGATTATTTCCCAGTAAAAGTAGGCCTTAGACAAGGATGTGTGATGTCACCGTGGTTGTTCAATATATTTATAGATGGGTTGTAAGAGAAGTGAATGCGACTGTCTTGGCAAGAGGTATGGAGTTAAAAGATAAAGAATCAAACACAAAGTGGGAGTTGTCACAGTTGCTCTTTGCTGATGACACTGTGCTTTTGGGAGATTCTGAAGAGAAGTTGCAGAGGTTGTTGGATGAATTTGGTAAGGTATGTAAGAGAAGAAAATTAAAAGTGAATATAGGAAAGAGTAAGGTTATGAGGATAATAAAAAGATTAGGTGGTGAAAGATTGGATATCAAATTGGAGAGTATGGAGGAGGTGAATGTATTCAGATATTTAGGAGTGGATGTGTCAGCAGATGGGTCTATGAAGGATGAGGTGAATTATAGAATTGATGAGGGGAAAAGGGTGAGTGGTGCACTTAGGAGTCTGTGGAGACAAAGAACTTCGTCCATAGAAGCAAAGAGGGGAATGTATGAGAGTATAGTTGTACCAGGAGAAAACTGGAGGCAGTGATGTCATGTCTGAGGGCAATATGTGGTGTGAATATAATGCAGAGAATTCATAGTTTGGAAAGTAGAAGAAGGTGTGGGATTACCAAAACTATTATCCAGACAGCTGAGGAGGGGTTGCTGAGGTGGTTCGGACATGTAGAGAGAATGGAACAAAACAGAATGATTTTGAGAGTGTATAAATCTCTAGTGGAGGGAAGGTGGGGTAGGGGTCGGCCTAGCAAGGGTTGGAGGGAGGGGCTAAAGGAGGTTCGGTGTGCGCGGGGCTTGGACTTCCAGTAAGCGTGCATGAGCGTATTTGGTAGGAGTGAATGGAGACAAATGGCTTTTAATACCTGACGTGCTGTTGGAGTGTGAGCAAAGTAACATTTACGAAGGGATTCAAGGAAACTGGCAGGCCGGATTTGAGTCCTGGAGACGGGAACCCCATGTCTACACTCTGAAGGAAGGGTGTTAATGTTGCAGTTTTATAGCTGTAGTGTAAAATACCCCTCTGGCAATGCAGTGATGGAGTGAATGATGACGGAAGGTTTTATTTTTCAGGCCACCCTGCCTTGGTGGGAATCGGCTGATGTGTTAATAAAAAATAAATAAATAATAATAAAGCACTAAACCCCAAAAAGGTCATGAATTAAGGAGTTTTAGAAAATCTTCAAATGAGGGGTGTGTGCCTTGATGCTGCTGAAGAGCTCTTGATCCACTAAACTGGAGCTACCCTCCCCCTTGTTTGGATCAAATCTGATTACCTCCTCCTGCCTAGACACTATGATATCTACAGGTTTAGTGTTTCCCCATTAATATAATTATGAATAAAGCAAATACTGGATTATTATTTTCACTAAAAAAATGGTACAGAATATTACTTTTACTAAGAGGACAATAACAGATTATCTGGCTAGCTAATGTCTAGTGAAAGAATAGCCAGGTCATGTTGCAGTTACATAAGGGAGGCATGGGACTACTGCAGCACCAGTCATTTAAACTGACATAATTTTTACAAAATCCTTTAACCTGAGATAATTCAACACTAGATATAAAAAATCTCCACTCATGCACCTACTAACACTCAAGTTACATAAAAATATCACTAACAAGCATGTAAAGAAAAAATAAAAGAAAAATAAATACATATCAATATTATTAGTGTTTTGCTCTTGCTACTCGTACAATTATTTTTATATATAATCATCTAGCACCAGATGTTACATGCATACGCATTTTTTTTTTTTAACACACTGGCCATCTCCCACTGAGGCAGGGTGACCCAAAACAGACACTTTCACCATCATTCACACATAATCACTGTCTTTGCAGAGACGCCCAGAAACATCATCACAAATAGAAGAGTACACAATCACAAATACAGTGGACCCTCGACCAACGATATTAATCCGTTCCTGAGAGCTCATCGTTAGTCGAGTTAATTTTCCCCATAAGAAATAATGGAAATCAAATTAATCCGTGCAAGACACCCAAAAGTATTGAAAAAAAAAAATTTTACCACATGAAATATTAATTTTAATACACACAAACTGAAGAAGACATGTACAATTACATGACACTTACCTTTATTGAAGATCTGGTGATGATTGATGGGATGGGAGGAGGGGAGACTGTGGATGGTGTTAGTGTTTAGAAGGGGAATACCCTTCCATTAGGACTTGAGGTGTCAAGTCCTTTTCTGGGGTTACTTCCCTTCTTATTTTAATGCCACTAGGACCAGCTTGAGAGTCACTGGACCTCTGTCGCACAACATATCTGTCCACAGAGGCCTGTACCTCCCGTTCCTTTATGACATTCTCAAAGTGTTTCACAACATTGTCAGTGTCACAATTAAACACTTGTTCAGGTTTCAATTCTTCACTGTCTATGTACTCCTTGAATTCCTGCACATATTTTTCAGCTGCTTTTTGGTCCAAACTGGCAGCCTCACCATGCCTTATCACACTATGTATGCCACTACGATTCTTAAATCTCTCAAACCAACCTTTGCTGGCCTTAAATTCACTCACATCACCACTAGTTGCAGGCATTTTTCTAATTAAATCCTCATGCAACTTCCTAGCCTTTTCACATATAATCGCTTGAGAGATGCTATCTCCTGCTATCTGTTTTTCGTTTATCCACACCAATAACAGTCTCTCAACATCTTCTATCACTTGCGATCTCAGTTTCGAAAACATAGTTGCACCTCTGGCAAGAACAGCTTCCTTGATTGCCATTTTCTTGGCCACAATAGTAGCGATGGCTGATTGGGGTTTTGTGTACAACCTGGCCAGCTTGGAGACACACACTCCACTTTCATACTTAGCAATGATCTCTTTCTTCATATCCATAGTAATTCTCACCCTTTTTGCTGTAGGGTTGGCACTAGAAGCTTTCTTGGGGCCCATGGTGACTTATTTTGCAGGTGCAATCACTAAAAACGCTGTGATAATATGAAATGTTCCGATTATATGTTTGGATGGGACCGCGGTGGCTGGCTGGCTTGTAAACACTGGCCACAAGTGGACGCGTCTCAGATGGAACGAATCGTGTTGGTCGAGTTTTTTAGCGCTAGTCGAGGCAAAATTTTTGCATTAAAATGTATCACTAGTCGGATTTAACGTTAGACGATGCCATCGTTGGTCAAGGGTCCACTATAGATGAATACGTACACACACATACCCTACACTACTATAAGAACATACCATTTTGGACTGCAGAACAAAATTCCTGCTTAGATAGACTAAGAGTAAAATTTATTTGTTTTTTGAACACTTCTTGAACTCTTTTTGGGTTGTACTTTGGAAGACCATCTGTTATACTTGGATGAACACCAGTTGATTTATCATGTACCTGGAGAGCATGGGTAATTATATTAGTCCTACTCTTCACATCTGTTTAACATGGCCCAATACTGGCAAAATACAATTAAAAATACTGTAGGTCTTAGTACTGTACATACTGTAAATAACCTCATAGTCTCAATAATAGTGGATTTTTATTCAAATCAATTACAATAATGCTGTGAAGAAATGAGAAAATATATATCAAGAATAACAATGATCATGTTGCCTAATATACAGTGATAACAAGTTTTGGTAACTGAATATTTTTTACACCAGTAAGAAAAAGAAAAAAAGCCATGTATAACAAAATACAACTACTGAGTATTAAGATACATTACCTTGTCACTGGATTTCCTTGATTTTACCCTGGTGTAAACACTCTTGCCTTTCTTGAAATCACTGAATAATTCATCTTCCATACATCTGAGAACAAAAAAGGGTTTTAACAAAATAAAAACTAGAAAGGTGCAAAAAGATAAAAAATCACCTTTGCTCAAAAAGCCATGAAATAATAAAAAGCGAGAAATATAACTATTATAGTAAGTTTTCTTTGTCCCTTAATTTCATTTTGTTTTATGCATCCCATACCTATCTTGTGAGTGGTAGTCATAGACTACAATGTCATATAATGTATCCAGAGACTGCATTCCAATATTTTGTTAGTTTAAGTAAGTTACAGTAAAAATGAACCATTTACAAAATTAGTTGATCAAATAATATAGTAATGATTTGGTTACACAGTTAACAATGTTTTCCAAACATGCAATACAAAAGTGAGTATTACAGTAATCAATTAACTAAACATATTAATACAATGAATAGCTATATGACCCAAATTGGTTAAGTGCTTTGTTTTGATTATAATAATCATAATAAAATGAATAACCAAAGTGTAATTAACACTTATGAATGCTCAGTAATAATCCACATGGAGATAACCTCAGAAAACTGATTGATCTGTATATTTTGACCCCCTTCTGGGAGCCTCTGCTGAAGAGGACTTCAGAAGGGAGTCAAAATATACAAGTCAATCAATCTGAGTTTCTGTCTCCATGTGGGTTATTATTGAGCATATTAATACAAAGAACAAGTAATGAAGAAATATGAAATGTTTATTTCAATCAAAGAGGACAATATAAGTTGCTTAAGAGTATATAAATTTGGGGTGGATTGAAAGTATATGGAACTTTTAACCCTTAAACTGTCCAAAATGTAGATCTACGTTTGCGAGCGTAGCACTCTGACCTTGATTTTCTCCATAAGAATGTAAAAAAAAGTAGATCTACGTTTGGACAGTTAAGAGGGTTAAGGAACGACTGAAAAGAGGGCATCATGAGAAGTGACTTTTAATAGAAGAGAGGAGAGGCAAATAGTCTTATGATTTAATCAGCTGTTGCAATGTGAGTTTATATCTGTAAGTAAATCAGGAAAAGCAATTAGCATGACTTTGGAGGTGGGAAATATAATGGCTACACAATTAAGACAGATGAGATGTTGCAGTTCAGTGGGTCATTATTAAATCAAGATTTTTCTGCTTTTTTTTGGAAAACAGCTAAGTTACAAGTGATAGTAAATCTGTTTCCTTCTCTAGATAACCTTTCCTTAAAGAAAAATGGATTATATATATTACTATATTTTTTATTTTAGATTATATAATAATCCCTATACTGTTACTCCATTTCTCTTCCCATCATACTGTGCACCCGAGGTACCAGGTACTGTAGTTATTTGTCGCTTTAATAATAATAATAATAATAATAATGGTGGTTGGGGATTTCAATGCTAAAGTGGGTAAAAATGTTATGGAGGGAGTAGTAGGTAAATTTGGGGTGCCAGGGGTAAATGTAAATGGGGAGCCTTTAATTGAGCTATGTGTAGAAAGAAATTTGGTAATAAGTAATACATATTTTATGAAAAAGAGGATAAATAAATATACAAGGTATGATGTAGCACGTAATGAAAGTAGTTTGTTAGATTATGTATTGGTGTATAAAAGGTTGATGGGTAGGCTCCAGGATGTACATGTTTATAGAGGGGCAACTGATATATCGGATCATTATTTAGTTGTAGCTACAGTTAGAGTAAGAGGTAGATGGGAAAAGAGGAAGGTGGCAACAACAAGTAAGAGGGAGGTGAAAGTGTATAAACTAAGGGAGGAGGAAGTTCGGGCGAGATATAAGCGACTATTGGCAGAAAGGTGGGCTAGTGCAAAGATGAGTAGTGGGGGGGTTGAAGAGGGTTGGAATAGTTTTAAAAATGCAGTATTAGAATGTGGGGCAGAAGTTTGTGGTTATAGGAGGGTGGGGGCAGGAGGAAAGAGGAGTGATTGGTGGAATGATGAAGTAAAGGGTGTGATAAAAGAGAAAAAGGTAGCTTACGAGAGGTTTTTACAAAGCAGAAGTGTTATAAGAAGAGCAGAGTACAGTGGACCCCCGCATACCGATTTTAATCCGTGCAAGAGCGCTCATTGGTATGCGAAATAATCGGTATGCGAATGAATTTTTCCCATAAGAAATAATGGAAATCAAATTAATCCGTGCAAGACACCCAAAAGTATGAAAAAAAAAATTTTACCACATGAAATATACATTTTCCTACACACAAAGAGAAGGATACATGCACAATAGTAGAGTAGTACATGCACAGTATATATTGTGCATGTACTAGTCTACTAAATGAAGAATAAATGACACTTACCTTTATTGAAGATGCAGCAATGACTGATGAGACACTGTGTCCTGGGAGTGCCTTTTCCTCCTGAGTACTGTAGGTCCTGTTTGGCATTTTCTTCCAGAACAGGCCTTATCACACTGTGTATGTCACTACGATTCTTAAATCTCTCAAACCAACCTTTGCTGGCTTTAAATTCACCAATATGAGCACTAGTTCCAGGCATTTTTCCCTGTTCACCTGGGTGTTAGTCGACTGGTGTGGGTTGCATCCTGGGAGACAAGATTAAGGACCCCAATGGAAATAAGTTAGACAGTCTTCGATGACACTGACTTTTTTGGGTTATCCTGGGTGGCAAATCCTCTGGGGTTAATTGTTTCTTGGTATTCTCAATAAGCCACACCAACAACAGTGCTACAGCAGCAGCAGACGATGCTACAGCAGCAGCAGACGATGCTACAGCAGCAGCAGACGATGCTACAGCAGCAGCAGACGATGCTACAGCAGCAGCAGCAGCAGCAGCAGATGATGCTACAGCAGCAGCAGACGATGCTACAGCAGCAGCAGACGATGCTACAGCAGCAGCAGCAGCTGACAGTGCTACAGCAGCAGCAGACGATGCTACAGCAGCAGCAGACGATGCTACAGCAGCAGCATGCTACAGCAGCAGCAGACAGTGCTACAGCAGCAGCAGACATGCTACAGCAGCAGCTGACGGTGCTACAGCAGCAGCAGACGGTGCTACAGCAGCAGCAGCAGCTGACAGTGCAGCAGCAGCAGCAGCTGTACCACCAATAGTAGCGATGGTTGATTGGGGTTTATTATACAACCTGGCCAGCTCGGAGACACGCACTCCACTTTCATACTTATCAATGATCTTTTTCTTCATCTCTATAGTAATTCTCACCCTTATTGCTGTAGGGTTGGCACTAGAAGCTTTCTTGGGGCCCATGGTCACTTATTTTCCAGATAAAATCACCAAAAACACTGTAATAATACGAAATGTTCCGATTGTATGCTTGGATGTTACCGCGGAGGCTGGCTGGTAAACAATGCCACCGGCGGAACATGTGAGCGTGGCTCAGGCCGCACATTGGACGCGTCTCGGACGAAAGCGGGTTTTTGGGCGCTATGCGGTAGCGATCAAAGCGGGTTTTTGAGCGGTATGCGAGGCAAAATTTTTGCGATTAAAGTGAGCGGTATGCGGAATAAACGGTATGTGATGCCAACGGTATGCGGGGGTCCACTGTATATGGAGAGTAAAAGAAAGGTGAAGAGAGTGGTGAGAGAGTGCAAAAGGAGAGCAGATGAAAGAGTGGGAGAGGCACTGTCAAGAAATTTTAATGAAAATAAGAAAAAATTTTGGAGTGAGTTAAACAAGTTAAGAAAGCCTAGGGAAAGTATGGATTTGTCAGTTAAAAACAGAGTAGGGGAGTTAGTAGATGGGGAGAGGGAGGTATTAGGTAGATGGCGAGAATATTTTGAGGAACTTTTAAATGTTGAGGAAGAAAGGGAGGCGGTAATTTCATGCACTGGCCAGGGAGGTATACCATCTTTTAGGAGTGAAGAAGAGCAGAATGTAAGTGTGGTGGAGGTACGTGAGGCATTACGTAGAATGAAAGGGGGTAAAGCAGCTGGAACTGATGGGATCATGACAGAAATGTTAAAAGCAGGGGGGGATATAGTGTTGGAGTGGTTGGTACTTTTGTTTAATAAATGTATGAAAGAGGGGAAGGTACCTAGGGATTGGCGGAGAGCATGTATAGTCCCTTTATATAAAGGGAAAGGGGACAAAAGAGATTGTAAAAATTATAGAGGAATAAGTTTACTGAGTATACCAGGAAAAGTATACGGTAGGGTTATAATTGAAAGAATTAGAGGTAAGACAGAATGTAGGATTGCGGATGAGCAAGGAGGCTTCAGAGTGGGTAGGGGATGTGTAGATCAAGTGTTTACATTGAAGCATATATGTGAACAGTATTTAGATAAAGGTAGGGAAGTTTTTATTGCATTTATGGATTTAGAAAAGGCATATGATAGAGTGGATAGAGGAGCAATGTGGCAGATGTTGCAAGTATATGGAATAGGTGGTAAGTTACTAAATGCTGTAAAGAGCTTTTATGAGGATAGTGAGGCTCAGGTTAGGGTGTGTAGAAGAGAGGGAGAATACTTCCCGGTAAAAGTAGGTCTTAGACAGGGATGTGTAATGTCACCATGGTTGTTTAATATATTTATAGATGGGGTTGTAAAAGAAGTAAATGCTAGGGTGTTCGGGAGAGGGGTGGGATTAAATTATGGGGAATCAAATTCAAAATGGGAATTGACACAGTTACTTTTTGCTGATGATACTGTGCTTATGGGAGATTCTAAAGAAAAATTGCAAAGGTTAGTGGATGAGTTTGAGAATGTGTGTAAAGGTAGAAAGTTGAAAGTGAACATAGAAAAGAGTAAGGTGATGAGGGTATCAAATGATTTAGATAAAGAAAAATTGGATATCAAATTGGGGAGGAGGAGTATGGAAGAAGTGAATGTTTTCAGATACTTGGGAGTTGACGTGTCGGCGGATGGATTTATGAAGGATGAGGTTAATCATAGAATTGATGAGGGAAAAAAGGTGAGTGGTGCGTTGAGGTATATGTGGAGTCAAAAAACGTTATCTATGGAGGCAAAGAAGGGAATGTATGAAAGTATAGTAGTACCAACACTCTTATATGGATGTGAAGCTTGGGTGGTAAATGCAGCAGCGAGGAGACGGTTGGAGGCAGTGGAGATGTCCTGTCTAAGGGCAATGTGTGGTGTAAATATTATGCAGAAAATTCGGAGTGTGGAAATTAGGAGAAGGTGTGGAGTTAATAAAAGCATTAGTCAGAGGGCAGAAGAGGGGTTGTTGAGGTGGTTTGGTCATTTAGAGAGAATGGATCAAAGTAGAATGACATGGAAAGCATATAAATCTATAGGGGAAGGAAGGAGGGGTAGGGGTCGTCCTCGAAAGGGTTGGAAAGAGGGGGTAAAGGAGGTTTTGTGGGCGAGGGGCTTGGACTTCCAGCAAGCGTGCATGAGCGTGTTAGATAGGAGTGAATGGAGACGAATGATACTTGGGACCTGACGATCTGTTGGAGTGTGAGCAGGGTAATATTTAGTGAAGGGATTCAGGGAAACCGGTTATTTTCATATAGTCGGACTTGAGTCCTGGAAATGGGAAGTACAATGCCTGCACTTTAAAGGAGGGGTTTGGGATATTGGCAGTTTGGAGGGATATGTTGTGTATCTTTATACGTATATGCTTCTAAACTGTTGTATTCTGAGCACCTCTGCAAAAGCAGTGATAATGTGTGAGTGTGGTGAAAGTGTTGAATGATGATGAAAGTATTTTCTTTTTGGGGATTTTCTTTCTTTTTTGGGTCACCCTGCCTCGGTGGGAGACGGCCGACTTGTTGAAAAAAAAAAAAAATATACTAAACAATTTAAAAGCAAATTCTTTACTGACCTCCGGGGATGAGGATCATCTGGAGTTAGTAGAGCCTCATCACTAAAGTATTCTGAATGATGCTTCGAATAATCTACATGTTGCTTACGTAAGAAAGTTTCTATCTTGTCACTGGCATGAATCAGTTCAGAATCAGCTTCCCATGTGGCATCCTCACAGTCATATCCATGCCATTTTACAAAGTATATTGTAATAGGCTGAAAAAAAGTTACACACGAATTAATACAGTATCATTGTCTTTCAAAAAACCGACTGCATCCCACCGAAGCAAGGTGGCCCAAAAAGAAAAACGAAAGTTTCTCTTTTTAACTTTGGTAATGTATACAGAAGGGGTTACTAGCCCCTTGCTCCCAGCATGTTAGTCATCTCTTACGACATGCATTGCTTACGGAGGAAGAATTCTGTTCCACTTCCCCATGGAGATAAGAGGAAATAAACAAGAATAAGAACTAGTAAGAAAATAGAAGAAAACCCAGAGGGATGTGAATATACTATATGCTTGTACATGCAAGTGTAGTGTGACCTAGGGAAAAGTAGAAGTAGCAAGACATATCTGAAACCTTGCATTTTTTTTTTTTTCAACAAACCGGCCATATCCCACCAAGGCAGTGTTTACCTGGAGTTTACCTGGAGAGAGTTCCGGGGGTCAACGCCCCCGCGGTCCGGTCTGTGACCAGGCCTCCTGGTGGATCAGAGCCTGATCAACCAGGCTGTTGCTGCTGGCTGCACGCAAACTAATGTACGAGCCACAGCCCGGCTGATCAGGAACTGATCAGTGATAGTGTGGCCCAAAAAGAAAAACAAAAGTTTCTCTTTTTAAATTTAGTAATATATAAAGGAGAAGGGGTTACTAGCCCCTTGCTCCCGGCACTTCAGTCGCCTCTTATTACACGCATGGCTTACAGAGGAAGAATTCTGTTCCACTTCCCCATGGAGGTAAGAGGAAATAAACAAGAACAAGAACTAGAAAGAAAACCCAGAGGGGTGTGTATATATATGTTTGTACATGTATGTGTAGTGTGACCTAAGTGTAAGTAGAAGTAGCAAGACGTACCTGAAATCTTGCATGTTTATGAGACAAAAAACACACCAGCAATCCTACCATCATGTAAAACAATTACAAGTTAATACAGTATGTCAAGTTCAAAATACTTGTACAACACTGATTTTCTGGTACCCTTGGTTCCTAGGCTTTGCCAGAATATCAATTTTGCTAGACTAACAGAGGTCATATAATAATAATACTTCAACAATACACCTTTGACCACCATGGTCTACTGGAAACTTAAATATTAGCATAAATGAAACAGGCTTATTTATTACTATACTTACAAAGAATGTTGCTGTACTAACACTTCCTAAGTGGTAAATTTTATAATTTTACCAGAGCTGCAAAGCTAATCACTAGCCATAGAGGGTCAATTGTTAGTAAAATATTTTAAGAATTAAACAGAATGAAGAGATCACCACCAAAAATTGCAGTGTAAATATATAGTATAAGTGAGCATGTACTACATACAGTCCCTTTCACCATACTTTACATCGTATTTCTTTTAAATGTATCCAATATATCAGAGAGTATCATAAGCTTGATGGTCCAAAGATCCTGAAGGTGGTAAGTTTAGCCATAAAAAGAAAAAGAGCTGGGATCACTGTATTACTGAGTATGCATGCTTTTGGTCAGGTAGCCACTAAACATGCTACTCTAAATGATTAAAAACCTATAATTATTCTCCACTATCCCTGGGGCCTTTGGTAAGATACTCAGCCCTTCACTGCTGTCTTAAAAAGATAAATTTTGACAAACATGTCACTGTTGCTCCTACCCTAAGTTGATGTTTTCTTTACTTGCATTACATTTAATTTTAGCTTATATAATGTGGATTGCTGTATCAAAGAAGCCCTTATCTTCAGCATCACAAGGTAGATCAAAGTTTCCCTGTATATCAATGAAATACTTATTTACATCTCCAGTAGCTCAACACTTTTCATATATGTGAGTTCATGGGAATCACTTTTTTGGAGGACTTCTACCTGGGTTGTGATCTTATAGTATTTAATCCTTCAAATAGGCCATTTTGCATTGCCTATGTTTCAGGGATCTCTCTCTCTCTGTGTTTTATCACACTGTATCCTGAATTTCCCTAAGCATCACTGCCTGAATCTTGACAATATTTACAGACTATAATTCTGATGAATCACTTCAGGAATCACTATCACTTTTATCCATAAACTATCAGTTTCAGACCTATCACTTTCTACTCAGTCTGGCGTTCCAATCTTCATTCTTTAATAAATTCCTTTTGTCTATGTTGAACTAGGACTGAGTAACCCAGGCTCTATTTCTAACACCAGAGATGTGACTACCACGGAGAAGGTACTCACCTAGTTGAGGTTGCAGGGGTCGAGTCCGAGCTCCTGCCCCCATGTCAGTCTTTGTAGTTTATTGAACCAATTATGTTACAGAAAAACTCTTTTCATTTTTTAAAAATGTAGAAAATTCTGTATAATGGCTGTGATGAAGTTCAGGAATCCTTCTAGCAGAACCTTCAATAAGGGCAGTTATATATATGGAAGGTAGACATTATGTGGTATGTGTTGTAGAACCTGTTAAGAATAGATGTTTTCAAGAAATGGTTAAGAAAGCCTGACTGGCCAGGATGAAAAAAGCAATCTTGACTGACAGGCCCTGGGTGAAGCCTTAAATCTTTAAATTTGAGGTGGATATTTGGACCTCACACCATGGGAGAAGTGGAACAGAATTCTTTCCCTGTAAGCCGTGTATGTCGTAAGAGGTGACTAAAATGCTGGGAGCAAAGGGCTAGTAACTCCTTCTCCTGTATAAATTACTAAATTTAAAAAGAAAAACTTTCGTTTTTCTATTGAGATCACCTACCTCGGTGGGATACAGCCGGTTTGTTGAGGAAAAAAAAACTGGACCTCACTCTAGGTACTAATGCCCTTCAATAAGAAGTTTTAAAAGTTCCTCCAGATCATTCCTGATCATCCAGGCTGTAGTGCCTATGCTAGATTACACCGTATGCTGCAAGTATGAGTACCTTGACTGACAAGTCATCAAGTAACCATGGTCTGAGAACAAGCCATGGGGATGATGATTCTCAAAATGATCAGGTATATTTGAAGAGGGATATATTGAGCACATTTTGCATGCTCACTATGTTAAAGAAAATACTATGGTTTACCATGCAGTAATTTTTTCTTAGAGAATATTTTACTTTACAAAAATAAGGCATTTTGGAGACTATAGTACCTAACAAATATTTATACCTTAGTTTCTGTCTTTTGCTTTCTCTTCTTCAAAATCAGCTCAATTTCTTCGCTTAGTATGTTCACATGGCATACTTTTGAACTGCTAGTTTCAGTTTCCTGAAACAGAATATTATGCTAAAGAAATATCCTTATCTATTTAGAAACTAGATATAATGTTACCATAAAGTATTCTGATTACAAATAAATGGACTGGTGTTATGCAGAGATGATCACAAGACAAAAAATAACATAAGAAGATATACTACACATATACGCAGATGTCTAACCTAGCTGCTCAGCCTACATTTGTCTGAAACTGTAGGGTGGATGGGTCTAGTGGTCAAGACAAGTCACAAGGAAATTGCAATGGCTTAAGGATGGTCCAAGAAGAAATACAATATAGTAAATGCAAGCAAGGAACTGAAATAATGCACAAGGTAGACTTATTATCTACATATACACATATATAAATTTTTAATAGTATACTGTATATACACAAATAACCCGCACATAGAAGAGAGAAGCTTACAACGACGTTTCGGTCCGACTTGGACCATTTACAAAGTCACACTAACCAGAAGTGGAGCAGGACAGCTATATATAGGCAGGAAGAGGCGGCGGCGGCAGCGCCGGAGGTGGCAGCGGCAGCAGCAGCAGCAGCAGTAGTAGTAGTAGCAGTAGTAGTAGAGGGAGAGCAAGTGCACAGAGGTGGGGAAGGGGAAGTGATGAAATAAATAATGAAGGAACAGAAACATGTGACAGAAGAAAGAAAGACAAAAAGGAAAGAGGAAAAGGGAAAAGGGAGAAGAAAAAAAAAAAATGAGGAATCAGGTTAAGTCATGGGCGTTCTGAAGTTTGGAGCATTTTACAATGTACTGGGACAGGAAGGCATCTACAGAGATGAAGCCAGGACTAAGATTCATACAAGGAAAGCTGTGTATTAGAGAGGATTCAACTAGACGGTGACTGTTAGAGTTGGAAGTAGGGAAGACAGTTTTAGCGGAAGACCAGTCAATAGGATGGCTGTGATCTCTGACGTGACAGAACAGAGCATTGTTAGTGTCGGCAAGCCTAACACTATTTTTGTGCTCCCTAAGTCTGTCAGAAAGAGATCGGCCAGTTTCTCCAAAGTATTGAAGAGGACAGGAGGAGCAAGAAATAGAGTAGACAACAGGAACATCTGTAGAGGGAGCAGAGGTATGAATGAGATTAGTGCAAAGAGTGTTAGTCTGGCGGAAAGTAAGCTGGATGTCTAAGGGACGGAGAGAATTGTTGAGATTAGAAAGACCGGAAATGTAGGGAAGGCAGAGGACAGAAGAGTTCCCAGGAGTAGAGAGTTTGGGAGAGAAGAAATTACATTTAGCACGTGAGAAGACAGAGTCTATGAAATGGGAAGGGTAGCCAAGACAGGAAAATGAATTATGAAGAGTGGAAATTTCTGCTGGAAGGAACTGAGGATCACAGATGCAGAGGGCATGGAGAAAGAGGGAGATAAGAACACTTTTCTTGACAGGGGAAGCATGATAGGAAAAGTAGTGAATGTACATGCCACTGTGCATAGGTTTTCGGTAAACGGAAAAGGAAAAACCTGTATCTAAGCGGTGGACATGAACATCAAGGAAAGGAAGCGGGTTATTTGTGTATCGTTCCAGTCACGGTATTGTGCCTTTTTTTGTTATTTATGGACCCCGCAGTTAAGCGTCATATTCTCTCCAACTTTTTTAATGTTCGTCCCTCTTTTAAACCCCTCTTTCGATCTTATGAGGCTGTTCTTATTACTACCCGGCGTCGTAAGAATCAGCTTCGCTTCCTACATGACTGTTTTGCTGAACAAGTTCTGCCACCTTCCTTCTCCCATTTCCTGAAACCCAACCCACTGGGCACTACCTTTCCTGATCATGCCCATCTCCTACTTCAACAGCTCATTCTTTCTACTAAGTCACAGGTTGAAGATGCCTTCTTTACTTTCCATCAGCGTCAACGTGCTCTCTTTGCGGCTCTACCACAAGATCTCTGTAACCTTCTCCCTACCATTGCCTTTGACACTGCTTGCCTGAATACACAAATTCATTCTTCTAAACTACAAAATAAACTACAACGTCTCATCTCAGCTAGCCCTTGGTCTAAATTCTCCCTCACTGACTGTGTTACTAACTTGTCTTCTGTTTCACTCTCTCATTATGAGCTTGAACTTCTTGGTTTTGGCCTTTCCTTTGCCACTTCGCCTAACCCTCGTGCTGGTATTGCCCTGATTAGCTCTTTTGATTCCTTTCGTCAATCTCGCTCCCGTAATCTTCCTGACTTGTCCACTTTTCGTGGCGCTCTCCTTCCTGCTCTTGTTAGTCTGTTTTCTAAGAATCGCCACCTTCCACACCATTGCAAACTTGCCCTTTCTTCTCTTAAATCTAACACTAACATTGTCATACTATCTTCTGACAAAGGTAATTCAGTAGTTATCCTTGATCGCGAGGATTACCTCCGTAAAGCTGATGTCTTGCTCTCTGACTCACATACCTACACTCCTCTCATTTCCAACCCTCTTGATCGCATCAAGAGAACTTTCAACAAGAAACTAAGGACTCTCTCCGACCTCTGTCCTCCTGACTTTGACCTTGTTCAACGGTTTCGTGTCATCTGTCCCTCTCTTCGCTATTTCTATGGCCTTCCCAAAATTCACAAACCTGATATTCCTCTTCGTCCTATCATATCCTCTAGAGGTTCTGTCTCTTATTCTCTTGCTTCTTGGTTGGCCAAAACCCTCACTCCCTTTCTTGGTACTTTTTCTCCTGCCCACCTCCGTCACTCTCAAGACTTCATTGAACGGGTTCGCTCTCTCCTAACCTGTAAGATGCTTAGTCTTGACGTTGAGTCCCACTTCACCAACGTCCCTCTTGATGATGTCCTTGATTTCCTTAGAGAGAAGGCCCATGAAGGGTTTCTTCATCTCCCTATCCCCACTGATGTCTTTCTTGATCTGATCCGCCTCTGTGTGGACTCTAACTCCTTTTCCTTCCAAGGGAAATATTATTCCCAAACCTTCGGTGTCGCTATGGGCTCTCCTCTCTCTCCTGTCCTTGCTAATCTTTACATGGAATACTTCGAGTGTTGTGATAGAAACACAGGCCTTATCTCTAGGCTTTATTGAACATAGAATCTTCATAGTACTTCTGCAACAACAAAATATAATGACTAGTACATCTAATAATGGCTTCTACAGGGATGGTGATGTCTTGCATATGTCAAGAGAAAAGTTATAACTACAGGCCACATATTTAAACTCACCATGTAATCTGCATCGCTGATAAATGGATAAAGTAGGAGAGAATCACACACCATGTGTTGGTGCCCATGACACACACCAAACTGTTGTTGTTGTTAAGGGCCCCTAGAGGTGGTGCAGTATTATCCTGCTGCTGCTCCCCACAGGACCAGTATCACTACAATCTCCCCCTTCTAAAATATCAGAGACAGTAATCTCCCAAACTGTTAGGTGGGCGACGTACACGTCCCGACCTTCGTAGCCCTTGAGCCTCTTCACCAGGTTCGATATTTTCCAGCGGGGTTTGATTAACTGCTGGAGCAGAATCCTCTATTTCCATAGGGGTAGTCTCAAGGGGCTTTCCAGGAGAAAACGAAGCATCTTTCACATCTATTGGTGTATCTTGAGATTCCACACTAATAGGGATTTCAACTGGGGCTAAATGTCTTGTAGATACTGTAGTCTCTTCACCATTTTGGTAGCGAATGTGGGCGTAATGTGGATTAGCTTGCAGGAGCTCTACCTCTTCCACTAAAGGATCCGTCTTGTTCATCCTACGGTGACTCTTCAGGAGAACGGGTCCAGGATGACATAACCAAGTGGGCACGGAGGCTCCCGTAGAGGAACGACGTGAATAGTTGAGGAGTCTTTCATGAGGGGTTGCATTAGTAGCTGTGCACAGCAGTGATCTAATAGAGTGAAGAGCATCAGGTAGGACAGTTTGCCAGTGTTGAACAGGTAGATTGCGCGACTTTAATGTCATTGTAACTGCCTTCCATATAGTACCATTGAACCGCTCCACTTGACCATTGCCTTGAGGGTTGTAGCTTGTTGTTCTGCTGCAGGCAATACCTTTGCTAGCCAAAAACTCCTGAAGTTCGTTACTCATGAACGAGGATCCCCTGTCTGAATGGATATAAGCTGGCATACCAAAAATAGAGAACAACTGTGAAAGACAACTAATAACAGTTGAAGCAGCCATATTTGCACAGGGGAATACAAAGGGAAACCTTGAATATTCATCTACTATGTTAAGGAAATACCTATTCTGATTTGTGCTTGGTAGAGGTCCTTTGAAATCTATATTCAATCTTTCGAAAGGCTGGGTGGATTTTATGAGATGAGTCTTCTCTGGCTGATGAAAGTTTGGCTTGCACTCTGCACATACTCTGCATGCTCTGATCACTTGTCGCACATCTTCCACTGAGTAGGGCATGTTCTTTGATTTGACAAAATGGTACAGGCGTGTAACTCCTGGGTGACACAAAGCCTTGTGGAGAGCTGAGAGTGATTGCAAATCATGACATGCTGCTCCACAGTGGGACCTAGAGAATGCATCAGGTGAGATGTTCTCTTGACCCGGTCGGTACAGAATATCAAAGTCATAACACGATAGTTCCATCCTCCAGCGTAATATCTTGTCATTCTTTATCCTACTTTTGTGCCTCTTGTCGAACATATACATCACGGACCGTTGGTCAGTCCTTATGGTGAAATGTCTACCAGTTAAATAATGCCTCCAGTGGCGAACTGCTTCTATGATGGCCTGGGCTTCCTTTTCTACAGCAGCATAACATTTCTCTGATCCTTGAAAAGTTCTCGAAAAGAAGGCTACTGGTCGTCCTGCCTGAGATAAGACTGCAGCAATGGCAATGTCAGATGCATCCGTTTCCACTTCGAATGGTAGGGACTCATCAATGGCTTGAACTACTGAGTTTTCAATGTCCTGTTTGAGAGTATGGAAAGCGGCTTCTGCTTCCTTTGTCACAGGAAATGTGGTAGCACTCAATGGGCGGACTTTACTTGAATAGTTGTAGATCCATTGTGAGTAATAAGCAAAGAGACCAAGAGTTCTTCGGAGTGACTTTTTGTCTTGAGGCATTGGAAGTTCCCGTAGAGGTCGTAGTCGTTCAGGGTCTGGGAATATTGAACCTCCTTCCACTACATAACCAAGGATGCTAAGCCTTTTAGTTGAAAAAGTGCACTTTTCCTCATTGTAACTGATATTTTTCTTCTTGGCGGCTTCCAAAAACTTATCAAGGTTTGCATCATGTTCCTCCTGGGTCTTGCCACAAATGGTAACATTATCTAAATACGCGTAAGTTCCCATGAGTTGCTCTTCCTGAATGAGTGAATCCATAATTCGTTGGAAGCAGGCTACCCCATTGGTGACTCCAAAAGGGACTCTGGTAAACTGATACAGGCCATCACTAGCCTGAAACGCTGTGTATGGTTTATCTTCATTCCTTATAGGGACTTGATGATAGGCACTCTGCAGATCAATTGTGCTAAACACGTAGTACTGAGCAATTTTGTTCACTGTATCGTCAATTCGAGGTAGAGGGTACCCATCAAGAAGTGTAAATTTGTTGATTGTCTCAGAGTAATCGATAGCCAGTCTCCGTTTCCTATAACCATCTTTAACAACAACAACCTGTGCACGCCAAGGGGAATCACTCGGTTCTATAATACCCTCCTTCAGCAGCCTCTGAGTTTCTTTCTCAATGAACATCCGATCCTCATAAGAATAGCGGCGTGACTTAGCTGATATAGGATGGCAATCCGCGGTAAGATTTGCAAACAGCTTTGGTGGGTCTACCCTTAAAGTGCTAAGTCCACAGACAACAAGAGGAGGCAGTTCACCTCCATATGTTAAGGTGACACTACCATGCAGCTTCTGAAAGTCCTGACCAAGGATAACATCAGAGCACAGTTGTGGCAGAATAGCTAAATGTACATCTTGATAATCCTTTCCATTAACTCTGAGATTTACCTTACAAAACCCTAAGGTCTGAATAGAGAGAGATGTTGATGCCATGGAAACGGTACCTGATGAGTGATGTAGAGTCAAGGAGAGCCGTTTAACTAAGTCAAGGTTGATGAAACTCTCTGAGCTGCCACTATCAATAAGACCATCTACTTCTGTTCCTTTGATGAATACTTTCACAACTGCCTTTGACAGTGAATTTGGAGTAGCCGCAGAAGTCACTGTTGCTAGAGTCGCATGATCACTGGAATGTGTGGAGGCACTAGCTCTTGTTGATGCATTAGCACGACATACTTTAGCAAAGTGACCTTTCTTGTGGCATTTATGGCACATTGCTTCACGAGCAGGACACTTTGGACGTGGATGTCTTGAAAAACCACAAAAGAAACACACCGTACCTGCTGCTGCTGTCACTGAGGCAGGTTCCACAGTAACTTCATTGCAAGAGTCTTGGTCAGGAATTGCAGCACTTACCACTCGAGAAGGCTGAGTGGTACTGTATACTTCAGAATTCTTCTGGGCTGAATCTAGAGCTCTTGCCTGGTCAAAGGCAGCGGCTAAGTCGAGAGTTTTATTCTCCAATAAACGCTGCCTTATTATTGGTGATTGCAGGCCACTGATAAAAGCATCCCTGATGGACTCTTCACAATACTGAGCAGCTGTCACTGCTTGGAAGTGACAGTCCTTACCTAAAATTTTCAGTGCTTGAAAGTATTCCTCTAAGGACTCATCAATCTGCTGGCGGCGAGTTGCAAGGCGATAGCGTGCAAAGATTTCATTTGTAGGTTTAATATACTGAGACTTGAGGGTTTTGATAGCATCTTCGTAGGTATTACACTCAGAAATAGCCTCATATATCTTAGGTGACACAAAATTGATGAGCAGACTTAGTTTATCTAGATCTTCTTTAGGAAGGGCTCCCAAGAAGTTTTCGAAAGTCTTAAACCAGTGCTTCCATTCCTGAGCAGCCGTTGATAAGCTGGGGTCACAGTCTAGCCTCTCAGGTTTCAGTAAACGCTCCATGTTGTGATGTAGTCTAGCGCAGGATCACCACCAGGTAGCCCAGGATTCTATGTTCAATAAATTGTTGTGATAGAAACACAGGCCTTATCTCTAGGCTTTATTGAACATAGAATCTTCATAGTACTTCTGCAACAACAAAATATAATGACTAGTACATCTAATAATGGCTTCTACAGGGATGGTGATGTCTTGCATATGTCAAGAGAAAAGTTATAACTACAGGCCACATATTTAAACTCACCATGTAATCTGCATCGCTGATAAATGGATAAAGTAGAAGAGAATCACACACCATGTGTTGGTGCCCATGACACACACCAAACTGTTGTTGTTGTTAAGGGCCCCTAGAGGTGGTGCAGTATTATCCTGCTGCTGCTCCCCACAGGACCAGTATCACTACACCCCTTCCATTAAGTTTAAAGCTGAATTGGAATCTAATTCCTTACTTCCTTTCCTTGATGTCCATGTCCACCGCTCAGATACAGGTTTTTCCTTTTCCGTTTACCGTAAACCTATGCACAGTGGCATGTACATTCACTACTTTTCCTATCATGCTTCCCCTGTCAAGAAAAGTGTTCTTATCTCCCTCTTTCTCCGTGCCCTCCGCATCTGTGATCCTCTGTTCCTTCCAGCAGAAATTTTCACTCTTTATAATTCGTTCTCCCGTCTTGGCTACCCTTCCCATTTCATAGACTCTGCCCTCTCACGTGCTAAACGCAATTTCTTCTCTCCCAAACTCTCTACTCATGGGAACTCTTCTATCCTCTGCCTTCCCTACATTTCCGGTCTTTCTAATCTCAACAATTCTCTCCGTCCCTTAGACATCAAGCTTACCTTCCGCCAGACTAACACTCTTCGCACTAATCTCGTTCATACCTCTCCTCCCTCTACAGATGTTCCTGGTGTCTACTCTATTTCTTGCTCCTCCTGTCCTCTTCAATACTTTGGAGAAACTGGTCGATCTCTTTCTGACAGACTTAGGGAGCACAAAAATAGTGTTAGGCTTGCCGACACTAACAATGCTCTTTTCTGTCACGTCAGAGATCATAGCCATCCTATTGACTGGTCTTCTGCTAAAACTGTCTTCCCTACTTCCAACTCGAACAGTCGCCGTTTAGTTGAATCCTCTCTTATACACAACTTTCCTTGTATGAACCTTAGCCCTGGCTTCGTCTCTGTAGATGCCTTCCTCTCCCACTACATTGTAAAATGCTCCAAACTTCAGAACACCCGTGACTTAACCTGAATCCTCATTTTTTCTTCTTCTTCTTCTTTTTCTTCTTCCTCTTCCCCTTTCCTCTGTCCTTTTCTTCTGGGTTGTCTTTCTCTCTCCTGTCTCGTGTTTCTGTTCCTTCTTTATTTTATTTCACCACTTCCCCTTTCACGCACCTCGGTGCGCTTGCTCTCCCTCTGTGGGTTTCTAGCTCTCTTGCAGTGCTCCCCTTCCTTTGTATTTGACTGGCTCGTCTTCCTTATTTCCCACTTCTACCACTACCAGTACTATTGTGCCTTTTTTTGTTATTTATACTGTATATACTTATGCATATCTCTTTTTTATGACAGTCCCTATGAAAACCAGTGCAACCAAATCAGGTTGCTGCAAGTGTCAGGTTTCCTTATTCACAGGAACTTAAGCTACAGTAGATGACATTTTAAAAAAAATTACATGGAAAGGGAAGGGATGTTGCTGGGTCAACACATGGAGAAGACCCGGGCCAGGACCTGTCTTGGTGAACCTGCTTGCACCTGTACCTGTAAGGGATGTTCAGTGCCCTTTGGGGAAAGGAAATTTTTTGGGTTGCACTACATTAAGTGACACATCATTTTAAGTTAATTTTATTAAAGGATGGCACCACTTGGGAAGGATTGCACAGCATTTTAACCCTTTCAGGGTCGACAGGCCCTCTCAGAGACTTGTTCTCAGGGTCGGCCAAATTTAAAAAAAAAAAATTATTTTTTCTTATGAAAAGATAGAGAATCTTTTCCCGATCATAATGACACCAAAAGTACGAAATTTGATGGAAAACTTACGGAATTATGCTCTTGCGAAGTTAGCGGTCTTGACAATGTTTATGCATCGGCGATTTTGCCCACTTTGAGCCCTATTTTCGGCCAATTTAGCGTACTTGTCGACAAAAATCATAACTATTTCGCTAGAACTCCATTTTTCTATCGAATAAGTACAAGAAACCACCTATTTACCGATTTCAACTATCCAATACAGTGGGCAGAATTTAGCAATTTTGCAAATTTCACACAAATTTCAAAAGATGCCAATTTTCGAATAGGGTCCAGAATAAACAAGAAAGACATTCCTGGCACTAAAATAACATTTCCTCTGTTCATTAGTCATGTCCCCAGGCCCCTCTTACATTCTTTTGCTTTCCACTTTGAATTTTTATTCTCACAAAAAAATAGAAGATTTACTGTTATGTAGACTACTGCATTGGTGTAGAAATGGTATAAATAATATCGGCGCACTTGTGAAAGAATATTAGACTCACCAGTTGACGTGTATTGGACGCATAGCATGATTTCTTTACTTTAGAACTTTGGTAAAAATCGAGCAGTTCTGCTACTTTGAGCTCAATTTCAAGGTACTTTTCTTTGTAAAACCAGTCAAAATCATCTAAATTTCTGTAATATGTCTTCCATTCTATAAAATGAGACCAGGAAAACTAGAATACAACAACAAATACCATACGAAAATGCAGTGCAAAGTTGCTGTTTTAATCCAAAAACACGGTCAACGTTTTTTTTTTCTCATTACGCACTGTGTGCTGCAGGATTTTTTTTATACCGCGCACACTGACTACATAGACCCATTCTTTCCTATGTAGGTCTACCAGCTTTCTCTCACTAGACTTGAGGGCGCTAGGATTTAGGCATACTAGTACGTCAAAAACCCTGGTTCGTAAGCCGTACTAGTACGGCCGAAACCCTGAAAGAGTTAAAACTCTTTATAAACTGATTTCCAAAATATATACACCTACCATCCGACTTACGGCCTGCTCAACATACGACAGCTCGACATACGACCACTCGACTTATGACCGTGTTTTTTATGCCAAATTTCTGGGAAATAAACAACTATTTGTGTTGTACACAGTGTTTATCCTAAACCTTACAGTATAAAATACAGTACTATCAGAATAAAAAGTAAAGTAAAACATGAAATACCAAAATAAAACAATAAAATAAAGTCATTATAAAAATGTGATGTTAATATTCAGTAGTAAAGTTCGGCTTACGTCCATTTCAACTTACAACCGGTTTCTCGGAACCGAACTCGGTCGTAAGTCGGATGGTACCTGTACAATATTTCCAATACAAAAATTCAAGAAAATTGAAATCAATTCACCAAGGTAGGTTGACTCCATAAAGAAAAAACTACTTTCATTGTCATTCACTCAACTACTGTACTGTCTTGCTAGAAGGTGCTGACATCTCATTTCACATGACCCTCCAAACTGCATCTTCCCCACCCCTCCTTCAGAGTGCAGGCACTGCATGTCCCACCTCCAGGATTCAAGTCAGGCTAACTGGTTTTCCCAAATCCTTTCCTAAATGTTAATTTGCTTACATTCCAACAACACATCAAATCATGAAAACCACTTGCCTGCACTCACTCCTTTCTAACTTGCTCACACGAGCCTGTTGGATGTCTAAACCCCTAGCACTCAAATCCTCATTTACTTCCTCCATCCAACCTTTCCTGGGATTACCCCTACCTGTACACCTGCCTCTTGACAAGGAGGGTGACGGAGTCTGAATATCCCACACCCATCTTCTAATACATAAATAATTAAATATACTATATATTGTGTGTGTGTGTGTGTGTACTGTAATCTACATTATAATACAATTGTACTTGTAAAATACACACATTACCTTCTTTAAACTTTCATATCTCTCCCTGAAGTTTTGAACAAGTATCTGGCTCTCAGTCATAAAACTGCTGAAGGGCTCCCAGGTATCATGAATGGGTTTGAATCCTTTCCACCGCACTCTGTAACGTTCCTCTTCCTTACCATGGCACTGCAAAATAAATCATATACACACATTATTTACAAATACATCACATGACAATAGTCAATACTATTGTTCAATACAATGACTAAAATAGATAATCAGAAAATGCAGCAATTGTATAATTAAACCAGATAATATGCTGTGTTATTAACTAATTCATTCAATCTTTTCTAACTTGTCAATCACAATTTTACTAAATATTCTCGCAATTTGTGTATTAACTGTTATTCATAACTTCCTGTCAATACCTTGTGCTAGGCTCACAAGCTTGAATTCCACATTTATGTGATATTAATACGTAAGTTTTTTTTTCTTTTTCAACACATCAGTCATATCCCACAAAGGTAGGGTGACCCAAATAAAAAAAACAAGTTTTTCTTTTTATAGTAATTTATACAGGAAAATGGGTTACTGGCCCCTTGATCCCTACATTTCAGTCGCCTCTGATGACATGCATGGCTTAAGGATTAAGAATTCTTTTAAACTTCCCCATGGAGATCTTAATATGTATTAAGTATATTTAGTCCAAGTTTGCCATAAATGCTGCACATACAATGAGCAATGTATACATATATGTATTGTTTTGAAAATAAAATTCTGAGTATTGATTTTTTTCCAGTTTAGAGTGCAAGGTGCAGATACTTTTTTTTTTTTTTTTACCTACAGTGATATTTTGATACATCTAATAGGTCTGAAATTCTTACACATTGGCATTTTAGCCATCATATGACTTCCAGCAGGATTAGTTTATAACACATTTGCACAACAATTTTTCCCCATGATAAATCATTCTGAAGTGGAGCATATTCTGTGTGTTACTTCTCATATTAACAAATAAATTACAGCAATACTACAATACTTCCTTTTACCTACCATAATTAAACCAAGTTTCAATTGATTATAATTATATACACTATATGAAAAGCTCTATGAAGTTCATCACTCCAAAATTGCAATTCTCAGCCCTTATGCAACCATTATTTATTTTTTATTTGATACTAGACATTTGTCTAGTAGACTGATTTGAAAAAAATCATTAATACAGCAATACAGAGGGAGTGATTATAATGAAATAAAGGCTACCTACATCAGCCAAATGTTAGAAGAGAGTGAAGGACAGGAAGGTTGAAGAAAAAATAAAAAAAATATACTACTTAGATAAAGGTATATTCAAATGTACAAGATTTTATCCATTACATAGAGGGAATCTGGTATACCTGGAGAAGGTTTCGGGGGTCAACGCCCCTGCAGCCTGGTCTGTGACCAGGCCTCATGGTGGACCAGGATCTGATCAACCAAGCTGTCATTGTTAGCCGCACGTAAACCAACGTACGAATCACAGCCTAGCTGGTCAGGTACTAACTTTAGGTGCCTGTCTAGTGCCTTCTTGGAGACAGCCAGGGGTCTATTGGTTATTTCCCTTATGTATGCTGGGAAGCAGCTGAACAGTCTTCGGCCCCTGACACTTATTGTGTTGTCTCTTAGTGTACTTGTGGTTAGTAGTGTACTCTATTTGGACATGATATATAGTTGTCAAATTATAGTAGTTGGGTGTACGTGCCAAAAGCCCCTCGCATGCAGAGCATTATGGGCAGGTTTAAAATTAACTTAAAATTAACAAGCAATGAAAGGTTTAGTGTGAAAAATTACAGGAAACAATTTACAATATGAAGTACAATAGAGTATTTGACACGATAAAATTTGAACATTTCGATATTGAAGCATTATAGTTGTACATATTTGTCACATTACAATGTATAACAAACAAGATGATCAATTTATTATAATAAATTGTCTTGAAGTTTTAAGATTTAAGTAATTGGGAGAATTATTGGTAATGTTAAATATTAAGTGTTGATTATTTAGTCTTGGGTGAGTAAGTGGTTTTTTAAAAGTCTTAAATTGATTTTCAGACCTGGTTATGTTAGTATGTTCTGGTAATGAATTCCAGATTTTGGGGCCCTTTATGTGCATAGAGTTTTTACACAGTGTGATATGGACACGGGGTACATCAAAAAGAGATCTGTGTCTTGTGTTATGGTTGTGTGTCCTGTTAAGGTTGGTAAGAAGTTTGAGTGGCGGGTTTATGTTTGCTTGTATTGCTCTATGTATGTAGTAGTTACATGAATAAGTGTGGATGTTCTTTATGGTGAGCAAATTTAGACTTTTGAATAGAGGTGGAGTATGCTGTCACGAGTGGGAATTTATCATCATTCCAACTGCAGGCTTTTGCTGGGTTATTAGTGGCCTTAGGTGATTTGATGTTGTTGACCCCCATGGTTAGTAATAACTAAAATGAGAACTGAACCTAAGTAACAAGAGCTTTAGCATAAATATATGAATGGTATTTTACCATCTAAAGCCATTCTCATGAAAACAGTGATTAGAGAGGGTGTGTCCAAGATGTGCATTACAGCATTAGGCACAACTTCGCATGAGATTTATTTTTGTAATAGACATGCTGGAGTAGGATATGGATGAAGAATATTTATTTATTTATTATTAATTTGAACATGATACAGAGTAGTACAAATGAATACAGTTAAGTGCAACATGCCAAAGCCCCTTGTATGCAGAGCATTATGGGCAGGCTTAAAATTAACTTAAGATTAACTAAGCAGTGATATATTCAGTGGTAAAACATTATTGTAAACAGATAACAATTAAGCACAAATGAGTATTACAAAGACAGGTCATATGGTCATTTACTGTATTGCTGTGCATTCAGTAAAATGGAGTATTCTGTTGGGTAATGTAATTAAAAAAAATAACAAAGTTTGATTGGGTATCAGGTTAAACATTTATGAGATACAATTATGATTAGATTTTTAGATTTTGCCACCGAAGTGGCTAGTTTATTGTGCACCCCATATCCATCCTGTGGACGGTAGCGCGAGAGCATATGGATACACAAAAGGCCTAGGAACTAGGCCCCAAAGGGTTAACAGGAATACATATGGATTTATATCTACATATCTATAGTTCACTTATCTGTTACAAGCAAATTTAGGAAATTTGCTTAGTATATCTGGTATCTTATTTTCATTAATAAGATATCTTGACATGTCACATAGGTTATTATACTGTCTGTCTCTGTATTCCTCAATAAGTGGACAATTAAGCACATAGTGTTCAAGAGAGTGACCATATACCTGATCACATAATTTACATTTAGTTTGATCATCATCTGTGTGTCTCCCAAACTGCCAGAAGTACTTGTAACCAAGCCTAAGCCTGGCCACTACAACATCAGTCAGTCTGTTCACATTGCACGTTGCTCCATAAACATACTTATCTACGTTCATGTTATCATAGTGGGTTATAGATCTACTCAGGCTTCTAACTGCATTCCTATAACAATCATTTTCATTATTTACTTCTCTCCTAATATTATTCCTAATGCTAGACACAGTTATACCAAAGTTATATTCTACATTCTCCTTCTGGGTACTCTTCTTGGCTAACATATCAACTTTATCATGAAGGAGTAATCCAATGTGTGATGGGATCCATAGCAATTGTACATTAATTCCTTTGTCCCTAATTTTTGAGTATCTATACCTGGCTTCTCCAATGAGCATGTTGTTGGAGTCATTATATGAGTCAAGAGCCTTCAATGATGACAGAATCAGTAATGATGATAGAGTCAAGCTCAGTGTCATTTATGAGAAACATTTATGAGATACAATTTTTGAGATACAATTATTCAGTATTTATTTGGTTGTGGGTGAGTAAGTGATTTTTGAGAAGAGACTTGAATTTATAAACAGGCAGTGTTTCTTTTATATTTACAGGTAATGAATTCCAGATTTTAGGGCCTTTTATGTGCATTGAGTTTTTGCATAGTGTGAGATGGACACAAGGAGCATCAAAGAGTGATCTGTTCCTTGTGTTACGGTCATGTGTTCTGTTGAGGTTGGTAAGGAGACATTTGAGGGGAGGGTTCATATCCGAGTTAAGTGTTCTATGTATGTAATAGGTGCAGTAATAAGTATGGATGTTTTGTATGGTGAGTAGGTTTAGGGTTTTGAATATTGGTGGAGTGTGCTGCCTGTAGTGGGAATTTGTTATCATTCTGACTGCAGCCTTTTGTTAGGTAATTAGTAGTCTCAAATGGTTTATTGTTGTTGAGCCCCATGCACAAATTCCATAGGTGAGATAGGGGTAAATAAGTGAGTGATATAGGGCCAGGAGGGCTGACTGTGGAACAAAGTACCGCATCTTCGATAGTATGCCTACAATCTTGAAAATTTTCTTGGAGATTTGCTTTATATGTGTTTGAAATTTGAGTCTATTATCAAGGTGGATTCCTAAGAATTTTCCCTCTGTGAGTTTTGTAATAGGTGATCCATTTATCATTATGTTAAGAGGGACATCTGTAGCTCTGTTACCAAACTGAATGAAGTAGGTTTTGTCAATGTTTAGAGTAAATTTGTTAGTCCTCATCCAGATAGATATTTTCTGTAATTTGGTATTTACAGTATTGGCTAGCATGACTGAGCTCGGGTGAGAGAAGATGTATGTAGTGTCATCTGCAAATAGTGTGGGTTTGAGTAGTTGCGATGCATTTGGTAGGTCATTTATGTATATGAGAAAGAGAAGAGGGCCAAGGACACTTCCCTGCGGGATACCAACTGTAATTGGCTGTGCGGAAGAGTTTGCCCCATTTGTGTACACATATTGGCTTCTGTTGCTAAGATATGACTTAGGTAGTTGAGGGAGTGCCCTCTTATACCATAGTGTGACAATTTTATATGGAGCAAGTCATGGTCAACTGTATCAAAAGCTTTACATAAGTCAATGCAGTAAAAGAAGTACAGTTATTACCGGCAATAAGTTATGAATTCATTTTGAATAATGAAAACACAGAAAGAGCATAAGCTTGTCTAGTAACCAATTACGCATATTTGATGTGAAATATTCATGATGACATCGTTAAGGAGACCATAACTGTTAGCAAGTTAATTACTATATTGCTAACAGGGAACAAAAGTTCCATTTGTTATCAAGAATTAACAGTACAAGAATTTATTGGTTTATGTCATGCATATAAAGGAGATAGTCTTACATGCTATGGTGATGCAGCAAGAATTATTCATACATGTAATATACATGTACATGTATATGTGAATATATGTATGTATGTATGTTGAAGATTGAGACACTTATGCAGCATATGGGAATCTTTATTCAGGAAACGTTTCGCCACACAGTGGCTTCATCAGTCCAATACAAAGAGGAAGGCGTAAGGAGAGGAGGAGAATGAGGTAATCAGTCCCTCAACCTGGAGTCGATGTGTTCAGTCCATCAATCTTGTAGAATGTACAGCATAGAGCCGTAGATGTGGCTTAAATACCATTCATCACATGTATGTATGTATATATGTATATATAAATGTATGAATTATTATTACAATCATAACTAAGCACTAAACCCACAAGGGCTAAATATATGTAGGGATCTATATCAGTACGTGTATATAAATTTTTATAATAAGAACTCTTCTCTGTACATGCCACAGTCTGTAATACAGTACCTTCTTTAATCTGGTTTAATCAAAAACTACTGCAAATATACTTACATTTTCTTCCCACTTGATATCAATAACTTTTTCTACCTCATAGACTTCCTCCTCATCCAAAGAGTCCATCTTGCAGTTTCAGTACTTCCTGTTTCTCCTGTTTATAATCAAATAGAGAATTATAAAATGTAATCTTTCACTGAGACATTAATGTAATTACAATTCAGTACCTGCATTAACAATACATATATAATAAACATTTATCACCTGTGTATATTTTGTGCAAACACTGTACTTTAGAGTGTTTACCTGGAGAGAGTTCCGGGGGTCAACGCCCCCGCGGCCCGGTCTGTGACCAGGCCTCCTGGTGGATCAGAGCCTGATCAACCAGGCTGTTGCTGCTGGCTGCACGCAAACCAACGTACGAGCTACAGCCCGGCTGATCAGGAACTGACTTTAGGTGCTTGTCCAGTGCCAGCTTGAAGACAATTTATTTATTTATTTATTTAGTAATTTAAGCATACATACAGAGGTACAAAAAATACAGGTAAGAGCAGCATGCCAAAGCATGCACTGTCTTGCCAGAGGGGTGCTTTACACTACAGACAGTGATGGAGTGAATGATGAAAGTTTTTCTTTTTCAGGCCACCCTGTCTTGGTGGGAATCGGCCAATGTGTTAATAAAATAAAAAATAATTAAGTTTATTCAGGTATAGGTATACACAAATAGTTATATAAATCATTATACATAGCAGCATGTGAAGATTACCTTGGATAACCCAAAAATGTCAAAGTTACTTATTTCTATTGGAGTTTGATTGAAGTATCAATGGTACCTATATAAAGTCTTCCAAAAGTTAAGAATTTATTCTAACCCTGGGATGGAAGCATCATAAATACTGTGGTGGATTAGTATGACCATTGTGGTTTAGCGCTTAGTTTGGATTATGATAATAATAATAATAATGTAGTGGCTTAGTCCTGTGAGGAATGGAAATGTTACTGACTTGTTTTGGGTTACCCTAGGTAATTTACATATTATGTTACTATGTTATTACATATCTACACATATGCTGCTATGTGTGATAACCCATGTAACTGTATTTATGTATACCTGAATAAACTTACTAAACCCACAAGGGTCATATTATGTTTGATAATTGTACTTTGTGTACCTGTACCTAAATAAACTTATGTTAAGGCACATGTCTCCAGTCCTCTTATTTATCCCCTTAAGGTAACAGCATCAGTTAAATATATTACCTTCTACAAGCAAGTTAAGTTAGGTTAGGTAAGGTTCGTCAGGAAACTGGACAAACGTTTCCTGACGCTGGTCTTAGTCAGATGATGACCGCCATTGGAGCTTGTGGTCATCTGACCGACGCCTTCCGCTGGCTTACCTGTCCACCCCCTTTAAAAATTATGATCATAGTTATAACCATATTTTTATTTCTGGGCCTACAAGCAAGTGTTTACAATGGTTTCTGGTGTCCTGTAGCTGGATCACTAGCACACTCATTATTATTATTATTATAATCAAGGGGAAGCGCTAAACCCGGAGGATTATACAACGCCTGGGGGGGGATATGTGGAAGGCATTCAGGCTTAATTTGGGGAACTGGAGCACAGATCCAATTCCCTAAATCAAGAGCCCCTCACCAACATCAAGGAACCTTCCTTGAGGGGTCTAGCACACTCAGCTTACACACTAAGGTCCGGGGTTCGAATCTCCTCTGGTACGGCTGAAAAAACATTAGGGACATGGCTCTCACCTACCAGGTTCCCAGACCAGTGTTGATCTCACCTCATGGTCCCAGACCAGTGTTGGATCTCACCTACCAGGGTCCCAGACCAGTGTGGATCTCACCTACCAGGGTCCCAGACCAGTGTGGATCTCACCTGCTAGGGTCCCAGACCAGTGTTGGTTCTCACCTACTAGGGTCCCGGACCAGTGTTGATCTCACCTACTAGGTTCCCAGACCAGTACTGGATCTCATTTAACCAGGTTCCCGGACCAGAGTTGATCTCACCTACCAGGTTCCCGGACTGATACCTGGAGTTTACCTGGAGACCTGGAGAGAGTTCCGAGGGTCAACGCCCCCGCGGCCCGGTCTGTGACCAGGCCTCCTGGTGGATCAGCCCCTGATCAACCAGGCTGTTGCTGCTGGCTGCACGCAAACCAACGTACGAGCCACAGCCCGGCTGGTCAGGTACCGACTTAAGGTGCTTGTCCAGTGCCCTCTTGAAGACAGCCAGGGGTCTGTTGGTAATCCCCCTTATGTATGCTGGGAGGCAGTTGAACAGTCTCGGGCCCCTGACACTCATTGTATGGTCTCTTAACGTGCTAGTGGCACCCCTGCTTTTCATTGGGGGGATGTTGCATCGTCTGCCAAGTCTTTTGCTTTCGTAGTGAGTGATTTTCTTGTGCAAGTTCGGTACTAGTCCCTCTAGGATTTTCCAGGTGTATATGATCATGTATCTCGCCTGCGTTCCAGGGAATACAGGTTCAGGAACCTCAAGCGCTCCCAGTAATTGAGGTGTTTTATCTCCGTTATTCGCGCCTGGAGTTTACCTGGAGAGAGTTTCGGGGGTCAATGCCCCCGCGGCCCGGTCTGTGACCAGGCCTCCTGGTGGATCAGCGCCTGATCAACCAGGCTGTTGCTGCTGGCTGCACGCAAACCAACGTACGAGCCACAGCCCGGCTGATCAGGAACTGACTTTAGGTGCTTGTCCAGTGCCAGCTTGAAGACTGCCAGGGGTCTGTTGGTAATCCCCCTTATGTGTGCTGGGAGGCAGTTGAACAGTCTCGGGCCCCTGACACTTATTGTATGGTCTCTTAACGTGCTAGTGACACCCCTGCTTTTCATTGGGGGGATGGTGCATCGTCTGCCAAGTCTTTTGCTTTCGTAGTGAGTGATTTTCGTGTGCAAGTTCGGTACTAGTCCCTCTAGGATTTTCCAGGTGTATATAATCATGTATCTCTCCCTCCTGCGTTCCAGGGAATACAGGTTTAGAAACCTCAAGCGCTCCCAGTAATTGAGGTGTTTTATCTCCGTTATGCGCGCCGTGAAAGTTCTCTGTACATTTTCTAGGTCGGCAATTTCACCTGCCTTGAAAGGTGCTGTTAGAGTGCAGCAATATTCCAGCCTAGATAGAACAAGTGACCTGAAGAGTGTCATCATGGGCTTGGCCTCCCTAGTTTTGAAGGTTCTCATTATCCATCCTGTCATTTTTCTAGCAGATGCGATTGATACAATGTTATGGTCCTTGAAGGTGAGATCCTCCGACATAATCACTCCCAGGTCTTTGACGTTGGTGTTTCGCTCTATTTTGTGGCCAGAATTTGTTTTGTACTCTGATGAAGATTTAATTTCCTCATGTTTACCATATCTGAGTAATTGAAATTTCTCATCGTTGAACTTCATATTGTTTTCTGCAGCCCACTGAAAGATTTGGTTGATGTCCGCCTGGAGCCTTGCAGTGTCTGCAATGGAAGACACTGTCATGCAGATTCGGGTGTCATCTGCAAAGGAAGACACGGTGCTGTGGCTGACATCCTTGTCTATGTCGGATATGAGGATGAGGAACAAGATGGGAGCTAGTACTGTGCCTTGTGGAACAGAGCTTTTCACCGTAGCTGCCTCGGACTTTACTCTGTTGACGACTACTCTCTGTGTTCTGTTAGTGAGGAAATTATAGATCCATCGACCGACTTTTCCTGTTATTCCTTTAGCGCGCATTTTGTGCGCTATTACGCCATGGTCACACTTGTCGAAGGCTTTTGCAAAGTCTGTATATATTACATCTGCATTCTTTTTGTCTTCTAGTGCATTTAGGACCTTGTCGTAGTGATCCAGTAGTTGAGACAGACAGGAGCGACCTGTTCTAAACCCATGTTGCCCTGGGTTGTGTAACTGATGGGTTTCTAGATGGGTGGTGATCTTGCTTCTTAGGACCCTTTCAAAGATTTTTATGATATGGGATGTTAGTGCTATTGGTCTGTAGTTCTTTGCTGTTGCTTTACTGCCCCCTTTGTGGAGTGGGGCTATGTCTGTTGTTTTTAGTAACTGAGGGACGACCCCCGTGTCCATGCTCCCTCTCCATAGGATGGAAAAGGCTCGTGATAGGGGCTTCTTGCAGTTCTTGATGAACACAGAGTTCCATGAGTCTGGCCCTGGGGCAGAGTGCATGGGCATGTCATTTATCGCCTGTTCGAAGTCATTTGGCGTCAGGATAACATCGGATAGGCTTGTGTTAATCAAATTTTGTGGCTCTCTCATAAAAAATTCATTTTGATCTTCGACTCTCAGTCTGGTTAGCGGCTTGCTAAAAACTGAGTCATATTGGGACTTGAGTAGCTCACTCATTTCCTTGCTGTCATCTGTGTAGGACCCATCTTGTTTAAGTAGGGGCCCAATACTGGGCGTTGTTCTCGATTTTGATTTGGCATAGGAGAAGAAATACTTTGGGTTTCTTTCGATTTCATTTATAGCTTTTAGTTCTTCCCGCGATTCCTGACTCCTAAAGGATTCTTTTAGCTTAAGTTCGATGCTTGCTATTTCTCTGACCAGTGTCTCCCTGCGCATTTCAGATATATTGACCTCTTTTAGCCGCTCTGTTATTCTTTTCCGTCGCCTGTAAAGGGAGCGCCTGTCTCTTTCTATTTTACATCTACTCCTCCTTTTTCTTAGAGGAATAAGCCTTGTGCATACATCGAGTGCCACCGAGTTAATCTGTTCTAGGCATAAGTTTGGGTCTGTGTTGCTTAGTATATCTTCCCAGCTTATATCGGTTAGGACTTGGTTTACTTGGTCCCACTTTATGTTTTTGTTATTGAAGTTGAATTTGGTGAATGCTCCCTCGTGACTAGTCTCATTTTGTCGGTCTGGGGCTCCTCGCATACATGTCTGAACCTCAATTATGTTGTGATCTGAGTATATTGTTTTTGATATGGTGACATTTCTTATCAGATCATCATTGTTAGTGAATATGAGGTCTAGTGTATTCTCCAGTCTAGTAGGCTCTATTATTTGCTGGTTTAAATTGAATTTTGTGCAGAGATTTAAAAGCTCGTGTGAGTGTGAGTTTTCATCAGTGCTGCCTCCTGGTGTTATTACTGCAACAATATTATTTGCTATATTCCTCCATTTTAGGTGCCTTAAGTTGAAATCCCCCAGGAGCAAGATGTTGGGTGCAGGAGCTGGCAGATTTTCCAGACAGTGGTCAATTTTTAACAGCTGTTCCTGGAATTGCTGGGACATTGCATCCGGAGGCTTGTAGACTACCACAATGACTAGGTTTTGGTTCTCGATCTTTACTGCTAAAACTTCCACTACATCATTTGAGGCATTAAGCAGTTCTGTGCAAACAAGTGACTCTGCGATGTACAGGCCAACCTCCCCTTTTGCCTGTTCACTCTGTCGCATCTGTATAGATTGTAACCTGGGATCCATATTTCGTTGTCCAAGTGATCCTTTATGTGGGTCTCAGTGAAAGCCACGAACATTGCATTTGCCTCTGCAAGCAGTCCACGGATGAAAGGTATTTTGTTGCTTGTTTCTGGCTTTAGACCCTGTATATTTGCAAAGAAGAATGTCATCGGACTGGTGGTATTGTTAGTACTGGGGGAGGGGACTTTTTCCGGCATTAGTATCCAGGTTCCCGGACCAATGTTGAATCTCACCTACCAGGTTCCCAGACCAGTGTTGATCTCACCTACCAGGTTCCCGGACCAGTGTTGAATCTCACCTACCAGGTTCCCAGACCAGTGTTGATCCCACCTACCAGGTTCCCAGACCAGTGTTGGCTCTCACCTACCAGGGTCCCAGACCAGTGTTCGTCTCACTTACCAGGGCCCCAGACCAGTGTTGGCTCTCACCTACCAAGGTCCCAGACCAGTGTTCGTCTCACTTACCAGGGCTCCAGACCAGTGATGATCTCGCCTACCAGGGTCCCAGACCAGTGTGGATCTCACCTGCTAGGCTCCCAGACCAGTAGTGGCTCTCACCTACCAGGGTCCCAGACCAGTGTTCGTCTCACTTACCAGGGTTCCAGACCAGTGATGATCTCACCTTCCAGGGTCCCAGACCAGTGTGGATCTCACCTGCTAGGGTCCCAGACCAGTGTTGGTTCTCACCTACCAGGGTCCCTGACCAGTGTTCGTCTCACTTACCAGGGCCCCAGACCAGTGTTGGCTCTCACCTACAAGGGTCCCAGACCAGTGTTCGTCTCACTTACCAGGGCTCCAGACCAGTGATGATCTCACCTACCAGGGTCCCAGACCAATAGGTACTTGGGTGTTAGTGGACTGGTGTAGGTCGCATCCTGGGACAAAAGACATAATTTGCGGGAAATGCTCAGCATAACAAGCTATGGTCTGTATGGTCAGCTATGGTTTGTATACCTTGTATAGGTATACAGGCATGTATACATGTGTTCACTATATATATATAAAAAGGTTTTCTCCCAGCAATATGAACTTTAAAATTATTTACTGTTGGAAATGTTGATCTTTGAAAGTAATGTGTTCCGATTCGATCCATAAAACTGGGATGGCGCACGCACACGCGCACACACACACACACACACACACACACACACACACACACACACACACACACACACACACACACACACACACACACACACACACACACATGAAAGGCCCCTAGGAGCAAGTGGCCATGTGGTTCTGTGCTTTGACTACATAGTTGAGCTCCAAGTGGAGAGAGTAGCAGGAATAGGCTGGGAAAAAACAAACTACAAAAGGGGGAATTACTCAGGCATGAGGAACTTTCTGCAAGACATTCAGTGGGAGAGGGAACTGACAGGAAAACCAGTACAAGAAATGATGGACTATGTGACAACAAAATGCAAGGAGGCAGATGAAAGGTTTGTTCCCAAGGGAAACAGAAATAATGGGAAGAACAGAACGAGTCCTTGGTTCACCCAAAGGTGTAGGGAGGCAAAAACTAGGTATACTAGAGAATGGAAAAGGTACAGAAGACAGAGAACTCAGGAAAATAAAGAGATTAGCCGAAGAGCCAGAAACGAATATGCACAGATAAGAAGGGAGGCTCAGCGACAATATGAAAATGATATAGCATCAAAAGTCAAGTCTGACCCGAAGCTGTTTTATAGCCACATCAGGAGGAAAACAACAGTCAAGGACCAGGTAATCAGACGGAGGAAGGGTGATGGGGAGTTCACAAGAAACGACCGAGAGGTATGTACAGTGGAAACCAGTAGGACCCCAGGAAATCAGAACAGGGGGGAACACTAACAAGTGCTGGATGAGGTACACATAACCAAGGAGGAGGTGAAGAAGCTGCTATGTGAACTTGACACCTCAAAGGCAGTGGGGCCAGACAACATCTCTCCATGGGTCCTAAGAGAGGGAGCAGAGATGCTGTGTGTGCCATTAACAAAGATCTTCAGCACATCCATTGAAACTGGGCAACTCCCTCAGGTATGGAAGATGGCAAGTGTAGTCCCAATTTTTAAAAAGGGAGACAGACAGGAGGCATTAAACTACAGACCTGTATCACTAACGTGTATAGTATGCAAAACCACGGCGAAGATCGTCAGGAGGAGAGTGGTGGAGCACCTGGAAAGAAACAAGTGTATAATTGACAACCAGCACGGTTTCAGGGATGGAAAATCCTGTGCCACAAACCTACTGGAGTTTTATGACAAGGTGACAGAAGTATGACGTGAGAGAGGGGTGGATCGACTGCATTTTTTTGAACTGCAAGAAGGACTTCGACACAGTTCCTCACAGCACCTTTCAAGGCAGGTGAAATTGCCGACCTAGAAAATGTACAGAGAACTTTCACGGCACGCATAACGGAGATAAAACACCTCAATTACTGGGAGCGCTTGAGGTTTCTAAACCTGTATTCCCTGGAACGCAGGAGGGAGAGATACATGATTATATACACCTGGAAAATCCTAGAGGGACTAGTACCGAACTTGCACACGAAAATCACTCACTACGAAAGCAAAAGACTTGGCAGACGATGCACCATCCCCCCAATGAAAAGCAGGGGTGTCACTAGCACGTTAAGAGACCATACAATAAGTGTCAGGGGCCCGAGACTGTTCAACTGCCTCCCAGCACACATAAGGGGGATTACCAACAGACCCCTGGCAGTCTTCAAGCAGGCACTGGACAAGCACCTAAAGTCAGTTCCTGATCAGCCGGGCTGTGGCTCGTACGTTGGTTTGCGTGCAGCCAGCAGCAACAGCCTGGTTGATCAGGCGCTGATCCACCAGGAGGCCTGGTCACAGACCGGGCCGCGGGGGCGTTGACCCCCGAAACTCTCTCCAGGTAAACTCCAGGTCCAGGTAGAGGTTACTGCAAAAGCTAGAGGATCAGGCACACATAACAGGAAAGGCACTGCAATGGATCAGAGAATACCTGACAGGGAGACAACGAGTCATGGTACGTGACGAGGTGTCAGGGTGGGCGCCTGTGACAAGCAGGGTTCCACAGGGGTCAGTTCTAGGACCTGTGCTGTTTTTGGTGTATGTGAATGACATAAAGGAAGGGATAGACTCAGAAGTGTCCTTGTTTGCAGATGATGTGAAGTTAATGAGAAGAATCAAATCGGACGAGGATCAGACAGGACTACAAAGAGACCTGGACAGGCTACAAGCCTGGTCCAGCAACTGGCTCCTTGAGTATAACTCTGCCAAATGCAAAGTCATGAAGATCAGGGAAGGGCAAAGAAGACCACAAACACAATATAGTCTAGATGGCCAAAGACTGTAAACCTCACTCAAGGAAAAAGATCTGGGGGTGAGTATAACACTGAGCATGTCTCCTGAGGCACACATCAATCAGATAACTGCTGCAGCATACGGGCGTCTGGCAAACCTACGAATAGCGTTCCGATACCTCAGTAAGGAATTGTTCAAGACTCTGAACGTCAGGCCCATACTGAAGTATGCAGCACCAGTTTGGAACCCACACCTGGTGAAGCACGTCAAGAAATTAGAGAAAGTACAAAGGTTTGCAATAAGGCTAGTCTCAGAGCTAAAGGGATTGTCCTACAAAGAAAAGTTGAGGGAAATCGGCCTGACGACACTGGAGGACAGGAGGGTCAGGGGAGACATGATAACGATATAAAAAATACTGCGCGGAATAGACAAGGTGGACAAAGATGGGATGTTCCAGAGATGGGACACAGAAACGAGAGGTCACAATTGGAAGTTGAAGACTCAGATGAATCAAAGGGATGTTAGGAAGTATTTCTTCAGTCAGGCAGTGGAACAGCCTAGAAAGTGATGTAGTGGAGGCGGGAACCATACATAGTTTTAAGGCGAGGTTTGATAAAGCTCATGGAGCAGGGAGAGAGAGGACCTAGTAGCAATCAATGAAGAGGTGGGGCCAGGAGCTATGGCTCGACCCCTGCAACCACAAATAGGTGAGTACACACACACACATGCACACACACACACACACACACACACACACACACACACACACACACACACACACACACACACACACACACACACACACACACACACACACAACCTGATGACACTGGAGGACAGGAGACATAGGGACGACATGATAATGCCATACAAAATACTGAGAGGAATTGACAAGGTGAACAAAGACAGGATGTTCCAGAGATTGGACACAGCAACAAGGGGACACAGTTGGAAGTTGAAGACACAGATGAATCACAGGGATGTAAGGAAGTATTTCTTCAGCCACAGAGTAGTCAGGAAGTGGAATAGTTTGGGAAGTGATGTAGTGGAGGCAGGATCCATACATAGCTTTAAGCAGAGGTATGATAAAGCTCACGGTTCAGGGAGAGTGACTTAGTAGTGACCAGTGAAGAGGCAGGGCAAGGAGCTTGTACTCGACCCCTGCAACCTCAACTAGGTGAGTGCAACTAGGTGAGTACACATGCACACATGCACACACACACACACACACACACACACACACACACACACACACACACACACACACACATGCACACAGTGTTGTGTAGTGTGTAGTGCAGTGTTGTATTGTGTAGTGCAGGGTTGTGTTGTCTAGTGTGTAGTGCAGTGTTGTGTAGTGCAGTGTTGTACTGTGTAGTATGTAGTGCTGTGTTGTGTTGCGTAGTGCAGTGTTGTGTCGTGTGTAGTGCAGTGTAGTGTTGTGTAATGTGTAGAGCAGTGTTGTGTAGTGTGTAGAGCAGCATAGTGTTGTGCAGTGTGTAGTGGAGTGTTGTGTAGTGTGTAGTGCAGTGTTGTGTAGAGTAGTGCAGTGTTGTGTTGTGTAGTGTAGTGCAGTGTTGTGTAGTACAGTGTTGTGTAGTGTGTAGTGCAGTGTTGTGTAGTGTTGTGTTGTGTTGTGTAGTGTTGTGTTGTGTAGTGTGCAGTATTGTGTTGTGTAGTGTGTAGTGCAGTGTTGTGTAGTATAGTGTTGTGTAGTGCAGTGTTGTGTAGTGTGTTGTGTAGTGCAGTGTTGTGTAGTGCAGTGTTGTGTAGTGCAGTGTTGTGTAGTGTGGTGTTGTGTAGTGCAGTGTTGTGTAGTATAGTGTTGTGTAGTGCAGTGTTGTGTAGTGTGTTGTGTAGTGCAGTGTTGTGTAGTGCAGTGTTGTGTAGTGCAGTGTTGTGTAGTATAGTGTTGTGTAGTCCAGTATTCTGAAGTGTAGTGCAGTGTTGTGTAGTGTAGTGTTGTGTAGGGCAGTGTAGTGTAGTGCAGTGTTGTGTTGTGTAGTGCACTGTTGTGTAGTGCACTGTTGTGTAGTGTGGTGTGTAGTGCAGTGTTGTGTAGTGGTGTTGTGTAGTGCAGTGTTGTGTAGTATAGTGTTGTGTAGTGCAGTGTTGTGTAATGTGTTGTGTAGTGTAGTGTTGTGTAGAGTGTAGTGCAGTGTTGTGTAGTGTTGTGTAGTGCTGTGTAGTCCAGTGTAGTGTAGTGTTGTGTAGTGTAGTGCAGTGTTGTGTAGTGTTGTGTAGTCCAGTGTAGTGTAGTGTTGTGTAGTGGTGTTGTGTAGTGTTGTGTTGTGTAGTGTGCAGTATTGTGTTGTGTAGTGTGTAGTGCAGTGTTGTGTAGTGTGTAGTGCAGTGTTGTGTAGTGTTGTGTTGTGTAGTGTGCAGTATTGTGTTGTGTAGTGTGTAGTGCAGTGTTGTGTTGTGTAGTGTGTAGTGCAGTGTTGTGTAGTGTGTAGTGCAGTGTTGTGTAGTACAGTGTTGTGTAGTGTGTAGTGCAGTGTTGTGTAGAGTAGTGCAGTGTTGTGTTGTGTAGTGTGTAGTGCAGTGTTGTGTAGTGTTGTGTTGTGTTGTGTAGTGTTGTGTTGTGTAGTGTGTAGTGCAGTGTTGTGTAGTACAGTGTTGTGTAGTACAGTGTTGTGTAGTGTGTAGTGCAGTGTTGTGTAGAGTAGTGCAGTGTTGTGTTGTGTAGTGTAGTGCAGTGTTGTGTAGTACAGTGTTGTGTAGTGTGTAGTGCAGTGTTGTGTAGTGCAGTGTTGTGCAGTGCAGTGTTGTGTAGTGCAGTGTTGTGTAGTGTTGTGTAGAGTAGTGCAGTGTTGTGTTGTGTAGTGTAGTGCAGTGTTGTGTAGTACAGTGTTGTGTAGTGTGTAGTGCAGTGTTGTGTAGTACAGTGTTGTGTAGTGTGTAGTGCAGTGTTGTGTAGAGTAGTGCAGTGTTGTGTTGTGTAGTGTGTAGTGCAGTGTTGTGTAGTACAGTGTTGTGTAGTACAGTGTTGTGTAGTGTGTAGTGCAGTGTTGTATAGTGTAGTGCAGTGTTGTGTTGTGTAGTGTAGTGCAGTGTTGTGTAGTACAGTGTTGTGTAGTGTGTAGTGCAGTGTTGTGTAGTGTTGTGTTGTGTTGTGTAGTGCAGTGTTGTGTAGCATAGTGTTGTGTAGTGCAGTGTTGTGTAGCGTAGTGTTGTGTAGTGCAGTGTTGTGTAGTGCAGTGTTGTGTAGTGCAGTGTTGTGTAGTGCAGTGTTGTGTAGTGCAGTGTTGTGTAGTGCAGTGTTGTGTAGTGCAGTGTTGTGTAGTGCAGTGTTGTGTAGTGCAGTGTTGTGTAGTGCAGTGTTGTGTAGTGCAGTGTTGTGTAGTGCAGTGTTGTGTAGTGCAGTGTTGTGTAGTGCAGTGTTGTGTAGTGCAGTGTTGTGTAGTGCAGTGTTGTGTAGTGTAGTGTTGTGTAGTGTAGTGCAGTGTTGTGTAGTGCAGTGTTGTGTAGTGCAGTGTTGTGTAGTGCAGTGTTGTGTAGTGTAGTGCAGTGTTGTGTAGTGTAGTGTTGTGTAGCATAGTGTTGTGTAGTGTAGTGCAGTGTTGTGTAGTGTAGTGCAGTGTTGTGTAGTGCAGTGTTTACTGTTGTATAGTGCACTGTTGTGTTGTGTAGTGCAGTGTTGTGTGGTGCAGTGTTGTGTGGTGAAGTGTTGTGCAGTGTTGTGTTGTGTAATGCAGTGTTGTGCAGTGTTGTGTTGTGTAGTTCAGTGTTGTGTAGTGCAGTGTTGTGTAGGGTAGTGTTGTGTAGTGCAGTGTTGTGTAGTGCAGTGTGTAGTGCAGTGTTGTGTAGTGCAGTGTAATGTAGTGCAGTGTTGTGTAGTGCAGTGTTGTGTCTAGTGTGTAGTGCAGTGTTGTGTAGTGTGCAGTGCAGTGTTGTATTGTGTAGTGCAGTGTTGTGTCTAGTGTGTAGTGCAGTGTTGTGTAGTGTGTAATGCAGTGTTATATTGTGTAGTGCAGTATTGTGTCTAGTGTGTAGTGCAGTGTTGTACTTTTACCTGGAATTTACCTGGAGAGAGTTCCGGGGGTCAACGCCCCCGCGGCCCGGTCTGTGACCAGGCCTCCTGGTGGATCAGAGCCTGATCAACCAGGCTGTTGCTGCTGGCTGCACGCAAACCAACGTACGAGCCACAGCCCGGCTGGTCAGGAACCGACTTTAGGTGCTTGTCCAGTGCCAGCTTGAAGACTGCCAGGGGTCTGTTGGTAATCCCCCTTATGTATGCTGGGAGGCAGTTGAACAGTCTCGGGCCCCTGACACTTATTGTATGGTCTCTTAACGTGCTAGTGACACCCCTGCTTTTCATTGGGGGGATGGTGCATCGTCTGCCAAGTCTTTTGCTTTCGTAGTGAGTGATTTTCGTGTGCAAGTTCGGTACTAGTCCCTCTAGGATTTTCCAGGTGTATATAATCATGTATCTCTCCCTCCTGCGTTCCAGGGAATACAGGTTTAGGAACCTCAAGCGCTCCCAGTAATTGAGGTGTTTTATCTCCGTTATGCGCGCCGTGAAAGTTCTCTGTACATTTTCTAGGTCGGCAATTTCACCTGCCTTGAAAGGTGCTGTTAGTGTGCAGCAATATTCCAGCCTAGATAGAACAAGTGACCTGAAGAGTGTCATCATGGGCTTGGCCTCCCTAGTTTTGAAGGTTCTCATTATCCATCCTGTCATTTTTCTAGCAGATGCGATTGATACAATGTTATGGTCCTTGAAGGTGAGATCCTCCGACATGATCACTCCCAGGTCTTTGACGTTGGTGTTTCGCTCTATTTTGTGGCCAGAATTTGTTTTGTACTCTGATGAAGATTTAATTTCCTCGTGTTTACCATATCTGAGTAATTGAAATTTCTCATCGTTGAACTTCATATTGTTTTCTGCAGCCCACTGAAAGATTTGGTTGATGTCCGCCTGGAGCCTTGCAGTGTCTGCAATGGAAGACACTGTCATGCAGATTCGGGTGTCATCTGCAAAGGAAGACACGGTGCTGTGGCTGACATCCTTGTCTATGTCGGATATGAGGATGAGGAACAAGATGGGAGCGAGTACTGTGCCTTGTGGAACAGAGCTTTTCACCGTAGCTGCCTCGGACTTTACTCTGTTGACGACTACTCTCTGTGTTCTGTTAGTGAGGAAATTATAGATCCATCGACCGACTTTTCCTGTTATTCCTTTAGCACGCATTTTGTGCGCTATTACGCCATGGTCACACTTGTCGAAGGCTTTTGCAAAGTCTGTATATATTACATCTGCATTCTTTTTGTCTTCTAGTGCATTTAGGACCTTGTCGTAGTGATCCAATAGTTGAGACAGACAGGAGCGACCTGTTCTAAACCCATGTTGCCCTGGGTTGTGTAACTGATGGGTTTCTAGATGGGTGGTGATCTTGCTTCTTAGGACCCTTTCAAAGATTTTTATGATATGGGATGTTAGTGCTATCGGTCTGTAGTTCTTTGCTGTTGCTTTACTGCCCCCTTTGTGGAGTGGGGCTATGTCTGTTGTTTTTAGTAACTGTGGGACGACCCCCGTGTCCATGCTCCCTCTCCATAGGATGGAAAAGGCTCGTGATAGGGGCTTCTTGCAGTTCTTGATGAACACGGAGTTCCATGAGTCTGGCCCTGGGGCAGAGTGCATGGGCATGTCATTTATCGCCTGTTCGAAGTCATTTGGCGTCAGGATAACATCGGATAGGCTTGTGTTAATCAAATTTTGTGGCTCTCTCATAAAAAATTCATTTTGATCTTCGACTCTCAGTCTGGTTAGCGGCTTGCTAAAAACTGAGTCATATTGGGACTTGAGTAGCTCACTCATTTCCTTGCTGTCATCTGTGTAGGACCCATCTTGTTTAAGTAGGGGCCCAATACTGGACGTTGTTCTCGATTTTGATTTGGCATAGGAGAAGAAATACTTTGGGTTTCTTTCGATTTCATTTATGGCTTTTAGTTCTTCCCGCGATTCCTGACTCCTAAAGGATTCTTTTAGCTTAAGTTCGATGCTTGCTATTTCTCTGACCAGTGTCTCCCTATGCATTTCAGATATATTGACCTCTTTTAGCCGCTCTGTTATTCTTTTCCGTCGCCTGTAAAGGGAGCGCCTGTCTCTTTCTATTTTACATCTACTCCTCCTTTTTCTTAGAGGAATAAGCCTTGTGCATACATCGAGTGCCACCGAGTTAATCTGTTCTAGGCATAAGTTGGGGTCTGTGTTGCTTAGTATATCTTCCCAGCTTATATCGGTTAGGACTTGGTTTACTTGGTCCCACTTTATGTTTTTGTTATTGAAGTTGAATTTGGTGAATGCTCCCTCGTGACTAGTCTCATTATGTCGGTCTGGGGCTCCACGCATACATGTCTGAACCTCAATTATGTTGTGATCTGAGTATATTGTTTTTGATATGGTGACATTTCTTATCAGATCATCATTGTTAGTGAAGATGAGGTCCAGTGTATTCTCCAGTCTAGTAGGCTCTATTATTTGCTGGTTTAAATTGAATTTTGTGCAGAGATTTAAAAGCTCGTGTGAGTGTGAGTTTTCATCAGAGCTGCCTCCTGGTGTTATTACTGCAACAATATTATTTGCTATATTCCTCCATTTTAGGTGCCTTAAGTTGAAATCCCCCAGGAGCAAGATGTTGGGTGCAGGAGCTGGAAGATTTTCCAGACAGTGGTCAATCTTTAACAGCTGTTCCTGGAATTGCTGGGATGTTGCATCCGGAGGCTTGTAGACTACCACAATGACTAGGTTTTGGTTCTCGACCTTTACTGCTAAAACTTCCACTACATCATTTGAGGCATTAAGCAGTTCTGTGCAAACAAGTGACTCTGCAATGTACAGGCCAACCCCCCTCTTTTGCCTGTTCACTCTGTCACATCTGTATAGGTTGTAACCTGGGATCCATATTTCGTTGTCCAAGTGATCCTTTATGTGGGTCTCAGTGAAAGCCGTGAACATTGCCTTTGCCTCTGCAAGCAGTCCACGGATGAAAGGTATTTTGTTGTTTGTTGCTGGCTTTAGACCCTGTATATTTGCAAAGAAGAATGTTATCGGACTGGTGGTATTGTTGGTACTGGGGGGGGATTTTTTTTCCGGCATTAGTATCTGTATCTGTTGGTTTGCAGTGGAGGCCATCGACTGTGGTTCCACTCCAGGAATGACTGGATTTGGTGTACGATTTCTGCCATTTCCTGCCAGTTTTTTTCCTTCCTGGCACTAAAAAACCTCTCCCTCTTGAGTGGCTGTGGCTACCCAGGTTTTCCCATGGCCTGGATGTTTTGTATCTTTTTGTCCCCTTTAGATGGTATGCCTGGCAATTTAAGTTATAGCACAGTCTTTCCTGTACTGAAGAGGTACACAGTTCAGGGTGAAAAAGCTTACAGGAGGAAGGGAGTTTGCATTTTCCTGTTGTCATATGGGCATGGCATTTTCTAGGGTGGTCATAGTTGCACGTCCCATCTGTTTTTCCAGATTTCCCATGCCAGCAGATACCAAGTGCATAGTATGTGCACAGGCTTGGTTTCCGTTTGCCTTGGGTTTCTGTGACTGTATTCCCTGTTGGTGCATGTTTCCCTGTCTTACTTCTATCATCCCTAGCACCAACAATGGAGCTCCCACCAGTTGTTTTTGGTAATATATCCTCACTATTGCTAGTGGAGTCCTCTTGTTTGCTATTTCCTGCTTTATTTCTAGTTTGCAATATTGGTTTTATCTTATCTTTGACTACACTTGTTTCCCTACTATGGCTCCTGTCCCCTATGAGGTTATTTATATATATTCCTTCCTGCGTATAATTCCCGACTACCTGGACAAAATCTCCAGCTTCACCATTACTGTCTCCCAGGACAGCACCTCCAGCTTCACCATTACTGTCTCCCAGGACAGCACCTCCAGCTTCACCATTACTGTCTCCCAGGACAGCTTACCCTATATATATAAGTTCCTTTAATATAACAGGTATATCTATAAGAAACAAACTTTAACACAATCTTGTCTCTTAATTTCTGTTTATAAACATTATAAACACTATGTGTATATACACTCAGACAAACTGAACATCAGTTGGGTTGTTGTTGTCGTCGTAGTCAGCAATTTTCGAGATTGGAGCAGTGGATGCCGGGTGCCATCACCCGTTTTCTTGTTGGGTGAGTCACTCAGCTCCCGTTTTCTTTGGGTGAATGCTGGGTGAGCGTCCGTTTTCTTTTGGCTGCCTATTCTCTGTGATTGAGTCTGGAGGGACTCATTTATACTGATTTATATTGTAAAACACTAGTTTTACAGCTTTTTTCGAAGGACCTTGGCTCATAGGTTATTTGTACACTGTAGTACAACATATTTGGACCACAGTGTGGCCTTTATCCGGTTCGAGCACGACCAAATTGTTGAGTGATGGCATTACCAGTTAAGTTTAAACAGTGAAAACTTAACTTAGAAAGACAACTCATCGCCTGCACCGCCGCCCCTGCAGACGAGGTCTTGAGAAGCTGTCGAAGTCATCTTTCAATGGGCTGTAAAGAGTTATAATTTGTAAGATTATAAATTACCCCTAGGGGGTGTTATGTCAGCATATTTCATTCACTGATGGCTGACAAACTTACTTGTGTGGACTCAAAAGTCCGCACCTAACTGCCGTTTATAGGTTGATTACAAACTCCTTGTGACTCAAGAACTGCGCAGTCCCCCGTACTACAAGAAATTCGTAACCTACCTTGCTCTTGTAGCGTGAGCTATGGTGTTCTTCACACCTATCGGTGACTTGATAGAAGCTGAAGTGTCCTTGGTTGTCCACGTCTTCCATAGTCTAGGAATACGCACACTTGTACACTAAGTTCCACAAGATTTGTCTTTATTGTTCACAATCTTATCACTAAAGAAGCTGATCACACTTCTCTTAAGTGTTTATTGTGTTTTATGAGACACTTTGTTCACACTAACGCACAGATCGTTCTTTGTTGGTTATCCTGGCGTCAGTGTCACTCTCAGTAGAGTCAAAAGTAATCTGAAGACGCCACAGCACCCCACACCGTTACTGCCCCTTGCACAAAGGAAAACCTGACCTATACTTTTGCTTCCTTGCCACTTTCTCGATGAAGCAAAGCAGAATGTTTGATTCCTGCTGTCTTAAGCATAGAAAACAATGTCCACTATCTTTACTATGGTAATAAAGTGGGAGCAGGATTTACCTTAATTGTCCTGCTAAAGTAAGAGATATACTGTCTCTTATTAAACTAAGCTTTGCAACACTGGACTGCAAGGAGCCGCGGTCGCTTGACCACTTATAACTATCTTGTTAAATCATGCATTTTAAAGAGAATAAACTCAAGACAGCATAGTATTACTAGATTAGGCTATTAAAGTAGTGACATCATGTACCTATTATATTCAGCATAACCACTACAGCACTATTATTCCCTTTATAAATCATTGACCATTATTGTTATCATTGCATCATGCATAAGACTATCAAATCATATAAACTCAAGAAAGTAAAGAATTGTTTATATTCACAGGCGCTTCTTAAATAAACTTTTTTCTGGATTTCATATTGGCAAAATCATCAATTATATTCTGAAAATCAATATTTCTTGTTAGATCAGACTCAATGGTCAACAAGGCTAGGTTACACAATTTGCCTTGGCTCATTGTTGAACGGAGCTGGTTTTTCACTCTTTTCAAAACAGAAAATGAACGCTCTCCTTCAGTTAGTAGCTGGAAGTGTTAGGTAATAGGCGATACACTATGTCAACATTAGGGAAGGTTTCTGAGATACCTGCATTTCTTAAACATTTCAAAGCAGCTGAGGGCGCACATTTTTCAGGTGGAGCTTTAATTTGATTCATATACCCAGAAAAATGAACTATTTCTTCAACAAATGTGTCCTGAACATCTGCTGAAAGGTGTTGTTGCAACTTTAATGCAGCTTCTCTCAATTCTGCATCTGGCATAGTAGTAATTTTGAACAAAAATCCAAACCTGTCATTGAGATTCTGGTAGATTTCTTTTCTTTTCACCAATTCTGTAATCAGTGAATCCAGAATGACGAAGTATGTAGCTGTCTTACATTTCTGCCTTGGTAGCAACACAGTTTCATTGTCTGGCTCTTCAAAATTGCGTTTCCTCTTCCTTGACCGCTGATGATCAGCCCGGCAACTGTAGTCTTTCACCAGCAGTTTAGCTTTCTCTTCAAACATTTCAAAAGCTTCATCACTGCGAAGTGAGCTTACAAATTCCACTAAGCCTGCATAGAGGTTAGCACAAGCAGCCATTTCAATTTCAATTTTCTGAAGTGTCTTGTTCGTGGCATTTAACCGTTCCAGTATACAGTCCCAAAGAACACAGAGTAAGGCCAATTCAAAATCTTCCAATTTTGATGCTAAGCTGGCTGCTTCGCTTCTTGTAATTGCTGTCTGGTCTTCATCCTCTGCTATTTGGATCAAAGCAGAACGTATTTCAGCAAAGCTGTCTTTCAAAGCATGTGTTGCATCATGCTGCGCTGACCACCTTGTTGTTGATAATGATTTGATGACATCTCCATGAATAGTTGACTTGAGTATACTCCACTGATGCGTTGAAGCAGAGAAAAAATTAAAGAGTGCTTGTAAAAGTCCAAAAAATGAAACTGCAGCGACACAACACTCCGCAGCACATGACCCAACAAGATTAAGAGAATGTGCTGAGCAGGGCACATATTCAGCAAGTGGGTTGATTTGCTTGATACGGGCTTGCAATCCATTATTTTACCCGATATGTTACTTGCATTGTCGTAGCTCTGGCCACGGCAATCCATAATAGAGAGATCATGTTCAAGCCGAGTATCCAGTACTACATTCATCATTGTTTCTCCATCATGGCCTGAAAGAGGAATGAATTTTATAAAGCGCTCTACAGGCTTACCACTGGAGTCGACAAAGCGAACAATGAATGTCAATTGATCTGTATGTGAAATATCTGGTGTTGAATCTACACTTATTGCAAAGTATTTTGCAGTTTTCACAGCTACTACGATGTTATTGAGGACCTTCTTAGTCATCAGTTCAATAAATTCATTGCATATAGTAGATGACATGTAAGATACAGTGCCTCTTCCTGCATTCCCAAGGCATGACACATGATTTGCTAAGAGTGGATCGAATTGTGTTAACAGTTCCATGATCCCTAGGAAATTGCCATTGTTTTCCGGACCAAAAGCCTCATTTTCTCCACGGAAAGCAAGTCCTCTTCGAGCTAAGAATTTTACAACAGTAACAACTCTTTCTAGAACTTTTCTCCAATAAGTGCACTCTTTTTCAGTTTGATTTTCCAAATGAGAATCCAATAAGCCTTTTTTCTGTGCACGAAATACACTGGCTAAAATGCAGCTCCTGTGAGTGGTGCTGTTTTCATGTTCCTCGAAACGCTTGGAATTTTTCCAGTCATTGAACCCCTGTGTGAAGGTATTTTCTTTGGTAGAAAATAGCTTGCATGCTGAACAGTACACTTTTCCTGAGCTTTCAGAGTATACCATCCATGATCTTTTCACAGTTTCTGAATTTGCAAGCTTCCTATAAAACATAGATGACTTTAAACAACGACGACTTCCATCATCATAAATCCTTGCTGATTTCCTAAAGTCAATGTTCAGAGTTTGACTGAAGTTTTCTGCAATGAAAGCATTACGTAGAGAATCTGGGATTACATTTGGCCATGAGGCAGGATCTTTTAAGACAAATCCTGTGGATGAAATGTCCATTGAGACATTGAGAGGATACACAAAAGAAGTAGATGCTGGCTGAGAAATAATGGAGGGAGGGCTTCCTGTATGATCTGACGTATCTGCAGATTCAACTGTACTGGTAACATCAGAAACTGTTTTCGTGAGCATGTCTGTGATCTTTCTGCAGATTCCTACATCTTTGTTTTTCTGTTCTTCTTCTTGAATTTTCTTCTTTCTTTCCTGTGACCCACTCGCATAAGAACGTCCAACATCACGTTCACGAGATGCCATAATGAGGATGTATCACTGTCTGCAATCATGCAAATATAAATTTTTCATTATCAATTATTATTAATTATTTAATTATTATTAATTTTTTTTTCTGTCAATTGGGGGGATATGGCCCTTGTAGCCCCCTTTCCTCTGGCTGCGCATCTAAAAATTCAAAACGTTACCAGAAAGGAGTCATATACAGAACTTTTACCATAGATTAGGTTAGTGATTTGGGCTACGAATATTTTACTAATTCATCCTCCTTGATCTCCAATTTACTTAAACAGAAATCATACCGAGTCCAAGAACAATGCACAATGGTATTTATATTACCATTTTCATAACTAAACTAATCATTATGTTTTTCATGATATATGACCTACCACCATAGATAAGGACATGAGAATTAAAGAATGCAGGGACAATTTTCAGTTTCACCCAACCAACGATTTTCTGATGTGGCTTATGTGTTTCTGGGGAAATATGTAGCAAATTAATTGATGTTCTACATCACTTCCGTCACAACTTGAAAACTAAGTAAGCATTTGCGACAGAAGTGATGTAGAACATCAATCAATTGAGATCTGTTATTGAAATGATAAAGACTTAAAGACAGGACAAAGTGCTTTTAAAACCTACAAACGGAAGTCAGTTTGCGTTTTTAGGTTTTTCTTTATAGTATTTTTACCATAAATGCGTCTTTACTGGTCCATGCGTCTTTACTGGTCAAGTAACCCTATCAGGTACCTCCCTTAACATTTAGAGGCGAAAACAAACATTTATCCATACACATCAATGTCTATCAACAACACTTCAGTTAATTTGTCACAGTACAAGTCTACATAACGTGTAATTACTACAGAAAATTGGAGAGGAATCTCCCATACTCACCCATTAGCGGGAAAACACAGCTGTTCTGATGTAAACAAAGGCGTGTTGAGTGTTGCCATCTATGGTTAGGTTTATTTATTTTTATTTTATTTTATTTCATTATTTATTTTTGTTTTGATTAATTTTTAAAAATTAATTTTACTCTCCAAACACTTGAACTTTTTAGGTAGGGACCCCTTTGCACTTGCACCATGTGCGCAGTCTTGGATGAGCCCCTGAACCCCTTGGACCGCGGGGCCCCTAAATGCGCGGGGCCCTAGGCAAATGCCTAGTTTGCCTATGCGGTAATCCGGTCCTGGTTGTGTAGTGTAGTGTAATGTTGTGTAGTGTAATGTAGTGAAGTGTAGTGAAGTGTAATATTGTATAGTGTAATGTAGTGTAGTGTAATGTTGTGTAGTGTAGTGTAATGTTGTGTAGCACAGTGTATAATGTTGTGCTGGATATGCTTCAGGGAGGATGTGATCCAGCGATTTATTTGCTACAGGGAGGATGTGGTGCTTTGAGGATGTGCTGCAGGGAGGATGCACTGCATGGAGGAATGTGCTGTAGGGATGGATGTACTGCAGGGAGGGATGTGCTCCAGGGAGGATGTACTGCAGGGAGGACGTGCTTCAGGTAGGATGTGCTGCAGGGAAGATGTGCTGCCTAGAGGAATATGCTGCAGAGATGGATGTGCTGCAGGGAGGATGTCTCAGTAGTAAACTCCCACATGATAGATGTGCTGCAGAAAGGATGTGCTTCAGGGTGTGCTGCAGGGAGGATGTGCTGCATGGAGGTATGTGCTACAGGAAGGATGTGTTTCTGGGAGGATGTGCTTCAGGGAGGGATGCGCTGCAGGGAGGATACACTGCAGGGAGGGATGTGCTACAGGGAGGATGTGCTGCATGGAGGATGTGCTGCATGGAGAGATGTGCTGCAGGGATGGATGTTCTGCAGGGAGGGATATGCTGCAGGGAGGGATGTGCTACAGGGAGTATGTGATGTACGGAGGGATGTGTTGCAGGGAGGATGTACTCGAGGGAGAGATGTACTGCAGGGAGGGAATTGCTGCAGGGATGTAAGTGATGTAGGGATGAATGTGATGCATGGAGGGATGTGCCGCAGGGAAGATCTGCTCCAGGGAGGTATGTGCTGCAGGGAGGGATGTGCTGCAGGGAAGATGTGCTGCAGGGAGGGATGTGCTGCAGGGAGGATGTGCTGCAGGGAGGGATGTGCAGCAGGAGAGATGTACTACAGGGAGGAATGTGCTGCAGGGACTGTTGCAGGGAGGGATGTGCTGCAGGGAAGATCTGCTGCAGGTAGGGATGTGGAAATATAAACACAAATGCAGTATAATGTGATCCTTTATTGACAACGTTTCACCCACACAGTGGGCTTTTTCAAGTCACACACGGATCTACCTGGGGTTGGAAGGTACGAGAGTATTTATAGTCATGTTCAGAATGTTGAGGTCAGGTGAAGAATGCTGCATCTGATGATCTACCGGGTGGGGTTATAGAGTCTTGCCAAGCTACCCAAGACTCTATAACCCCACCCGGTAGATCATCAGATGCAGCATTCTCCACCTGACCTCAACATTCTGAACATGACTATAAATACTCTCGTACCTTCCAACCCCAGGTAGATCCGTGTGTGACTTGAAAAAGCCCACTGTGTGGGTGAAACGTTGTCAATAAAGGATCACATTATACTGCATTTGTGTTTATATTTCCATTGTGTCGGTATTTTATACCATTTATTTCCAGGTAGGGATGTGCTGCAGTGATTATGTGCTGCAGGGAGAGATGTGCTGCAGGGAGGGATGTGCTACAGGGAGAATGTGCTGCAGAGGGATGTACTGCAGGGAGGATGTGCTGCAGAGGGATGTACTGCAGGGAAAATGTGCTGCAGGGAAGATGTGCTACAGGGAGGGATGTTCGGCAGGAAAGGATGTGCTGCAGGGAGGGATGTGCTGCAGGGAGGGTGTGCTGCAGGGAGGGATGTGCTGCAAGGAGGATGTGTTTCAGGGAGGGATGTGCTGCAGGGTGCGACGTGCTGCACGGAGAATGCACTGCAGGGATTATGTGCCGCAGGGAGGATGTGCTGCAGTGATTATGTGCTACAGGGAGCATGTGCTGCAAGGAGGATGTGTTTCAGGGAAGGATGTGCTGCGGGGAGTGGTGTGCTGCAGGGATTATGTGCTACAGGGAGGATATGCTGCAGTTATTATGTGCTACAGGGAGCATGTGCTGCAAGGAGGATGTGTTTCAGGGAGGGATGTGCTGCAGGGAGTGGTGTGCTGCAGGGATTATGTGCTACAGGGAGGATGTGCTGCAGGGAGAGATACCCAAAACATCCTTAAGGATGTACTAGCCTCGTGTCAGGACCTGGGTTTGATAATCTCTACTGATAAAACAAAGATATTCAGTAGGTGTCCTCGACAGAGGCACAGTTCGCCAGATCCAGTTGCATGATGCGTCTCTTCTAGAATATGTAACCAGATACAGGTATCAAGGCTTTGAGGTCCCACTAATTGGACCTGTTGTAACGAGACTTTGTCACCAATACGAAGAAAGGCTGAGAGCACTCAGAGTTGTGGCAGGGTTTCACCCCAGGTGTGGTGCTAATGTTAAAATTGTTAAAATGTGTATCTTGCTTGTATTAATTAGATCACTGGTTGATTATGCTGCGCCACTACTTGCTCTTGTGTCTGACTGGAAACTTGAAGGGCTGGAAAAACTGCAGAACGAAGCAATAAGGATCATCCTAGGATGCCCTCGTACTACCAAAATTTTAAATATGCGAAAAGAACTTGATATTCCAAGCATCAGAGATCGTGTTACTGAAAGAATTATCCTAAATGGACTCGAGGGTGGCTGAGAACTGTGTGATCCTGTTGCTGTATTAATTAGTTGAGTGTAACTATTTCAGTCTCGGCTGAGTGGTTGAGGGGAGTAGACGTGTGCTGGGGATCTGGACCTACTAATTCGCAGGCCTACCCATTTCTCCCGACTGATAAGTCATCATTAAAACTCCTACTGTTGGAAGACAGCTTCAGTGTTGTGAGAACTCTTATGTGCGAGCTGTGACTAAGGATATACCTAGTGAAACACTGGAAATAGTTTTCCTTTTTGCAAAGGCCCTCACAGGCCTCTGCTTCCCCTCTGCCTTTCATTTGACCTCAGCCTTTCGCCTCTATCAACATACAGTGTAGAGGCGAATTTTGCTAGTCCACTGCTACTCGTGCCTCTCAAAATGCTCACAACTCATCGCTTTACCAACCTGAGGAATAACGACGAGTGTGCAGTCCTACGTGAGTTGGTAACCCAGGTGTCCACACACTGAAAATTCGTCTTTCACTCCAAGACACGTGTGCTAGAAGTTCTGCAAGTTTGGAGTGAGTAACAATCTGTACGAGTATTGCAGTGTTTGGTAACTCTTGAGAAGTCTGCCTCAGCCTGTGACCTTGAGCGAGGCACTGCATCACCTGCCTGAGACTTTCGCCCATATTGACTATGTGAAGAAAGGCGAATGTGCGTGCTCAGTTACCCCTGCTGTTCTCCTGTATCCCCAACTCTCCGCCTTTAAACTCAGCCGTTCGCCTCTATCAACGACGTGCAGTGTAGAGGTGTATTTTGCTGCCCCGCTGGTACTCGAATATGTGAGTTCCGCAAGTGCTGCAGATTTGTTGTAACTATTTGCATGAGTGGATTACGCTGACTTAGGACATTGTGCTACCATCAGTACCTACGTAGGCTTAAAATGAGTGAGGAATGTCTGGCCTGCTGGGTGACCTTGAAAATGGCACTATAAGACCCGCATGCCACTTACACCCATACTGCGTGTGTCTAGTGAGGTGAATGTCCCTTCCTCGACTTTCCTATTCACCGGTATCCCTTAACTCGTCGCCATTATCTACATATGGGATAAGGGCGAGTTTAGCTGATCCAGGCCAAACAGCGCTCCAAGCCAGCCAGTGAAGGCCAAGGCTACATCTGTTCTGAATCCCAGAATGCCTTTGTGAACGTTCTACAGTGTTCCGGCCGTACCTTCGGTGTTGTGAGAACTAGTTCTTATGTAGTGAAAATTTGTCTGTCATTCCAAGACACGTGTGCTAGATGTGTTAAGTGCTGCGGGTTTGGAGTAATTAACAAGTAGTACAGGGTTGGTAACTCTCGAGACGACTGTGGGCCCAGTGAATGACCTTGAAAATTGCACTGCGACCTGCAGGCCACTACACCCATATTGCCTGTGTCTAGCGAGGTGAATATCCCTTCCTTGTCCCTTCTCCTTCCTCGATTTGGAACTCAGCCGTTCGCCTCTATTTGCTTGTGGTCTAGAGGCGGTTTTTTGCCAGACCACATGGGTGCTTGAGTGCCCGTGTCCTCTGTGCCGCACTCCGCTCATCTTGCGAGTGTCTCCTGTGTGCCTGCCTGCCTGCTGCAAGCAGGTGTCCGGGTGGTTGGCGCGGGCTTGGCGAGCACAGTCAAGCAAGCTTGAGGGCAGCACTAAAAGCTAGCCAGAACAAGCTAAGGCAGCCTGCAGTTATAGCTGTCCTAGGGCCCAGCATGTCTGTGTATACGTTCTGCAGTGCTGCTGGCATACCAGTGTTTCCTGTAGTGGCTTGAGAACAATTTGACGAGCATTGCAGTGCTGACATTTTGAGTGGGACATGCCAGAGGTTCACTTATAAACATAGTAAGCTTGTGGTGATTGGCTTGTACACAGTGAACATTCATCTGTCATACGTGTGCTAGAAGTGTTAAGTGCTGCTTTCCCCAACAGTTAATTGTCATTTGTAAGCCTGTATTAAGACTTTAAAAGGCTCAGAGTGTACTTCAGTGTAGTGACTCCTTACATTTGATAAATCAGTGTAATACATGCTCTGCTCAGTGTAACTGAACTATTAAATACGGTTACATAATTAAGTTGCTTGTCCTAGTGTCATTGCTGTGTTTTCTAATACATTTTCTCGTTCAGACTGAAACTTTACTGCTAAATTCCCAGTAATATTTCAAATTGCAGTGTTCATCTGTGGTGTGAGTGTGTAACTTATGCTTTGTATTTTTACTGTGAACAAGCTTACTGCTGCATAATGTTCAGTTTCATGAATACTTTCTTACTTGAGTAATTCGGTTACCTTTCAACTGTGTTAAGCAAGAGTCAGCCTGTTAACATCTATGTTCCTTGCCATCTCATCTAGTGGGTCTAGCGCCTAGTTAAAATTGTAATAGTAACAATTTGCAATCATTATACTTCTAGTTATACATTGTGTAAATTGTTTTAGACTATTTGATCAACTGGATTGTAGTGTTTAACTTCTGATACACCAATTTAATGACTGCAGACACGCACTGACACATAATAAACACATTAAAACGCTGGTAACTCCAGAAGCTGGGCCTAGTGTGTGACCTTGAGAAGTTGAGTGTGTTTATTACGACCAGCGGTGTACCACTCTCACCTATATTTACATCAACAAAAGTGTATTCTAAGTGATAAAGTGTACACTTGGTGTACTTGGTAACACTTGTCATACATAGTAACGCGTGTGTAAGTGAGATTGTTTAGGTACTGGTTCATCTATCTACAGCTGCACACTTATGCTTGCATACATGTATAACATAGTAACGTGTGAGTTACCCAGGATGGACCAAGGAAGTCGACCAGAGTGATTTATCTCATTGTCATTGTAAACAATACTGTTTACAATCTATGGTTGGGGTAAGAGGTTGTCTTCAGCATTCATTGTGGTGTCTGCTATATTATTATTTCAGTGAGGTACATTAGGTGGCAGTAGCCTGAACTAACTCAAGTGGAAGTTATCATTGAATTTGAACCTCATGTTTAATGTGATATATGTCAGAATTCTAATTTTATGCTCAATATTACCTACTTTCTCTCTCTCTCTCTCTCTCTCTCTCTCTCTCTCTCTCTCTTTTCATCTTTGTAATTTTTGATAAGGTGTAAGACCTCGCCTGTACCATCCATTATATCATTATATGTACCATATTATTAACACACATACAAGAAGTCTCTGCATGTATTTTTAGTAAGGTGTGTATCGTATTAAGTAGTAGTAATCTGGGTTAAGTATAATTGGAAGTGTTCATTGAACTTGAACACTTGTGTCATATGATTTATTTTAGACTTCTGACTTTATAGTAAATATTTACTCTTGCATAAGCTATAACGGGAAGATAAGCGAGGAATTCTTGTGTTGTGAGTCTTACACGAGATATCATCACTGGCAAACATGGCAACTGTCATAGAGGAACCTATTTCTGCAGGTGATGGAAATGATGATAGCTTCCAGACCTTTAAAAGTAAACAAAAGAGAAAAAGTGAGAAAGGGCTAGAGCTTCGACGTAGTCAGACTCACTTGACTCGTACACAATGTGACACTAAACGTCCTTGGTGCACAGAGGCTGCAAGAAGTCTTTCTTCAAAGGAAGAATGTGTTAAGCTGAACTTCCCTGACAACACCCCGCTGCCTGCTAAGTGTGCATGGCTAATGGAAGCTGTAAAGAAACATCCTAACTCAAGGATCCAATTTAGGAAAAACACACACAACTTTGTGTTTGCGGAACAGAATGAAGAACTGATCAATGATCTACTTAGTACACCTTATGGGGGTATTAAGCTGCTCCGACCTCCATCAGACACTCACCACTTTAAAAAATGGGTCAGTATCATAATCTTTGGATATCCTCTCTACATGGACCCATCCCATCTGACTCTCAGTGAGCATATCATCAAGCCTAAAAGACTTAAAGGAAAATCCCAAATTATTGCCAGTTGGGTAGGTCCTGTGCCCCTCCCCCGGAATATCTGGGTGCATGGTTTACGTTTCCTAAACATCGAAGTGTACCTACTCCCTAAACGTAGGTGTTACAAATGCCAGCACTATGGCCATGTTGCAGTAGACTGTGGAATACTACATTCTTGGTGGTAAGTGTGCTGGGAAACATTCCACTAGAGAATGCACAGTAGGCCTTGACAGCCAAAAATTTAAGTGTATTAACTGTAAAGAAGTTGAGGTTACAGTTTCCCACAAGGACTGCAGTCAGAACCCAAACAACCTTCGATGTAAACCTGATAACAGTCCTTTAATGGTAACTGAGGATGAGGCCGTCCAGTCTACCACAACCAGATCTGAGACTGAACCTCTGCAAAGTGTGCAAGAACCCCACCTCACTGCAAAGGATTCTGGTGATACCAGAATGCCATCACACACACACCAGCTGTGGAGGAGCTAGCCATCCCTGCTAGCACATGTGGAACTACTGGTCTGCCACTACTGATACCTATGGCTGCACCTGAATATGAGGATGAGTTTGTCATTTTTCCCAATACACACAACTACAACAGTCAGACGAACACCACACAGGTAACCCCCCTGGAAATTGGAGATGAGTCAGATGCACAGGACCTACCTGCAATGAATGATGAAACAGACTTGCCACAGGCACCATCAGAGAACGCTAATGTAACCATGGTACCTGTTAAGGTGATAGGTGTTAAAGAAAGCACTAACTCAGAAGTGCCATCCTCCGGAGAGGCATTGGATTCGCCTGACCTTCCTCATATTA
>NW_027196451.1:0-90761 GCF_038502225.1 Cherax quadricarinatus
TTTTTGCCACCAGTCTTTGCCCTGTGAGAGTTAATATCATTCATAACTTTCTCCTGTGTCGCTAGTCATCACTGTATTCTCGGTGTAATTTCTCACACAACTGTCGTTATTTATCACTGCATTGCAGGTGCAATTTCTCACAACACTTTCCCTAGTTATCACTGTATTACTAGTATTATTTATTACAGCACCGTCACTATCAGTGCATGATTCAATGTTTCACAAGTCACCACTAGTGCAAACGCCAGCAACACATCGCTAATTACCATGGTAACTCTGCAGCACCACCCAAAACGTCGCTGTTCATTATTGTTTCAATTGCTTGCAACACAATATTGTCACAATGCCTCTAGAACATGCTCGTATAATGCTTCAACAGTCATCAGTGCTGCAATCGCATGCAGTGCAAGTTACCCTGAAACATCCCTTAACACTTCATTAGTCACCAGTGGTTGCCTGCTGTTAAGTAGTGCTGTGTGCCTCCTCGACACGTGCTGGCCATGACCTGGAGAAGCGAAGACGATGGCCAAATACCAGGAGCTCCGATTAATATCCGTCTTCGTAGACCTGGGGAACCCAGGTGTCCTAGCATGGATATTCTGCTGTTTCTCACGTTTTCATTCTGTCTAAAGACTGACCAATGGCTATCAGCTGATTCCTAGGACTGCTTTCTCCAGCCACTTACAGACAGAAAAATATATGACTAGTATTCCTGGAGTCAGATCAGTGTTACAATAATAATCACAAATATCAACTAACCAGCAACTTACAACTCCTGGAGCAACAGTATTGGCTAGACCAGTCCTTGATGCGCCTTCAAACTACAGCTGTAGTTTGAAGGCACTCACTGGTTGACCTAGTTTTAATCAAACTGTCAGTAATTTCCGTTTGTAATAATACCATAACACCAATAAATGCAATTCTATACTAAGACGATAAAAACTTCTGAATCATGTACAAAAAACAGGGAAACCATCGAGCGATCTGTACTAAAAGTCAAATAACGTCTGTTTCATGCCAGTGTTAGTCAAACCCATCCACCAGATTTGTTATAGTGCATGTAAAAATGCGTTAACAAAATCCAGTTTATGCTTTGTCCTGCCAAACAAACCACCAGACTTTTATAGTTATTGTCGAGTATATATGATGATTAATTATTATTATTTTTATATTATATTTTAAACACGACTCCTATTTCTCCAGGATAGATATACTCATCATTCATTCAATAGCTGTCTTTCCAGAATACGTCTAACATCACTATTCAAATGACCCTCCTAATTACAACATCAGTATACAGGCACTGTAGTCCCAGACACCAGGACTTAAGAGTGGCTAGTCAGTTTCCCAAAGTCCATTCAGAGATGTTAACTAGTTCACACTATCAAAATCTCACTCCACAAAGACCACTTGCCTCACTTCTGATTTAACACGCTCGTACAAGCATGTGATGCCCCTGGCTCGTAAAAATCTCTCTACCCCATCCCCCCTCCTCACTAAAATGGCCCAAAGAAGGATTATGAAGTCAACCCCTGATTTATGCTCCGTCTTGTTCATCTTATATATTCCATATTCTCTATATTCACCCTCTTTTTACCTCTGTGCTAGCAAATTATGTTGGTTAATATACATAGTTGTAATGAAACGAAAACTAACTTAATTTAACCTAACATTGCATAACATATTAGAAGATATAACATTTCATGCCAAACTTATTTTTTCTGAACACATCGGACGTATCCCACCGAGGTAGGTCGACCTTAAAAAATAGTAAGCTTATCTTTAAATTAATTTGTACAGGAGAAGAGGTTACTAGCCCCTTGCTCCATGCATTTCATTCACATCTTACGACACGTAAGGCATATAGAAGAAGAATTCTTTTCCACTTCCCGAAAGAGATAAGAGGAAATAAAAAAGAAAAAGAACTATTAAGAATATAGAAAAAACCCAGATGGGTGTGTATATACATTTATATGTGTGTATATACATGTGCAGTGTGACCTAAATGCAAGTAGAAGTAGCAAGATATACCCGTCATCCCACATGTTTATAAGAGAAAAGAGACACCAGAAATCCTAACTTCATGTAAAGAATTACTGGTTTTCGTTTCACACTTACTTAGCAGGGCGGTAGTATCTTCCTGGAACAAATACATTAATAATTACTTAACCTAATCACGAATAAACAATATAAGTTTAACTGAAATAATTTGTTCATTCCATCGACAATATTTAAATACCTATCTTTAATAACATCTCATGTAAATAGACTACGCATATCGTATTATATAAAATAAAAAATTTCCGACTCACGTAAAGTTATTGACCACAGAGACTCAGTCTCACGTGCATGTTGTTTCCAGCTTGCTAATCGAGTTATCCATAATTTTCGTTTTCGGCGTTGTAGAGAGAAATATAGCTTAGAAATAACAAATTTATGACTCAAACGAATTATTTACTGCTACTTCGATTTTTTATTCTTTTGAAAAAAAAACATTAAATGAATTATTTATGTATCTGAGTTTCATTAACTTTTAGAACTGGTGCTGTTTATTACATACAATTAACATAATTATAGCTCTTCGAGTAAGACAATTCATGTGAAATTAGCTACCGCAGTTAGAAAACAGGTTCCTCAGTTACACATCTAAGCCACTATAAAACACTGAGACGTGCAGTACAAGGGCAACAAATAATTCTTCCACCTGCAATTATTTAGCAAGAAGTGGACTCGAGGATCTAGGACCTTGATCCTGGCTCTAAGACCTGGTTTCTTGCCCTTGAATCTGTCTCTTTGCTTTAAACCTGACTCATTTCTCAAAAACCTAACTCGAGAACCTGGCCCAAGGTTCAAGGATATGTTTGTTAGCTGCAGAATCTTCCAGAAGCCCTCCCACTCAGGACCGACGTGGAATTTATAGACGGGCTCTAGGTTTCAGGTACTAGAGGATGTAACTCAATACTCTAGGGTCTGAGCTAGAGCCTCCTCAACCTCGTTTGAGACTCCAGGACCTAGTTCAAGGCTCCATCAATACATTCAAGACTCCAGAACTTAATTCGATTTACCAAGACTCCGCTCGACGTTCCAAGACCTCCCTCGATGTTCCAGTAGCTAGGTCGAGGCTCCAGGACCTGACCTGCTGCCTTAAAGCAGTTTATGGAGTCTATTCTCAAAACACCATGAAACAGTACGAACTCCCAAACACTACATACTAACAAACTTTTGCATTCTTTGCAAGGCATCACAGTCGCTCTCTGTGACCATCCATTACTGAAAGAACGATGAAATACGGTATTTTATATGTCTGGGAAAATTATTATAATAAAAAGTGAAGCGCAAAGCCTACATGGGTCATACAGCGCAGAATACAGGGGTATTGGGTAGCAAGAGGGAGAGGTATTATTAGTAGGGTCATACAGTGCAGCTGGGCAGGGGAAAGTGCAGGGGTATAGGACAGCAAGAGGGAGAGGTAGAAACTGCTGCGAGGAGTGTTAAATGCATCATCATCAAAGTTTGTGATGAAAATCAGTTGCTGTCAAAAAGTCAACGAGAGTCTGAGTCAAAGGTGGGTCCGTCAACAATGAGGGACGATAAAGTAAGGACTGTAGAACTGTGACGACGTCGGAGGTAAGTTCTGCGTGCTCGTTGACAGAGTGGACAGTCAAACAGAATATGACTAACAGAAACTGGAATCTGACAATTCTCACAGAGTGAAATAGGTCGCCTCTCCACGAGATACCCATGACTTAGACGAGTGTGTCCAATGTGAAGACAGGAGTGTAGTCTCCCAACCACGGCTTCGTTGACCAGACGACGGCCAGAAACTTATACTTGGTTTAATAGAATGTAATTTGTCATATAGCAGATCAAACCAAAACTGTTTCCAACGGTTGTGAAGGTGGGTAGAAATCACAGCAAAATAGTCTGTGAATGGAACACCTCTATATGAAACTGGGAGGTCATGTACTGCTGACCGTGCAGCAGTGTCTGCCTGTACATTGCCCTGTACGTCAATATGACCGGGGACCCAACATAAAACAATATCTTTGTGCTTGCTAGAGATACGCGTAACCAGAGTTGGATACGAAAAACCATTGGTGAATTAGAATTTCATATAGCCTGCAAAGCACTAAGGGAGTCGAACTACCACAAATGGCGACACAGGCATAGATGCAATACGAGAAAGTGCTACGAGAATTGCATAAAATTCAGCTGAAAAAATGCTACCCGAGACTAATAAATGCCCTCTCATGACGCTGTCCGGAAACACTATTGGAAATCCGACACCGTCAGAAGATTTGGAACCATCGGTATACACTACGATGGCAGAAGAATGAGACTGGAAGTGATTAAGAAAAAGAGAACGAGAAGCCACCGTAGGTATTTGGGCTTTTGCGCATGAAAGCGTGGATTGACAAACACGAACCGTCGGACCTTCCCAAGAGGGAAGGGAAAAGTAAAATGCTACACGAACATAGAAAAGGCGAAGAGAAAAGGGACGGAGAAATCAGGGGCGACGAATAAATAAGGAACTTTTACTAACATCCTTTACTATCCTATATATAGAAGGATTGCGGAGATCATGAAAGCGAGCAAAATAGCGGACGCAATGAGCATCACGTTGATCGGTCAAGGATGGAATATTCGCCTCTGCACAGAGACTCTCAACAGGTGACCCCTCATGGAAGGTTCCTTGATGTTGGTGAGGGGCTCTTGATTTAGGGAATTGAATCTGTGCTCCAGTTCCCCGAATTAAGCCTGAATGCCTTCCACATCCCCCCTGGGCGCTGTATAATCCTACGGGTTTAGCGCTTCCCCCTTGATTATAATAATAATAATCTCAACAGGTGAAGAGTGAAAAGCACCGAGGCATAAACATAATCTCTGGTGAAGCTGTGGTTAAAACTGAGGTCGAGAAGTGGTGTAACAGCTCATCAATGGAGGACGAAGAGAAATCCTCACTAAAAGTAGTTTGACGCGAGTAAAGGTCCCAGTTCGCTCAGTCAAACTGCAAGAGTGGGCTGCGAGGAGGTGGTGACTACGAATAAGAAGTAAGTAGGATTGGAAAATGATTTCTGTCATCCAAGTCCGGGACAATAGACCGGATAAAGTCTAGTGCAGTTGACGAATGGGAAGCCGAGAGATCGATGCAAGAGAATGAGTGTGTACGATGGTCAAAATGGGTGGGAGTATCCGTATTTAAAACATGGAAGGGAAGAAAAACGATAAAAGCCTCAAACTGAAAGCCGCCATACAGAGTGAGCCCCCTCACACGGAGGAAATGGTGAGAATTAAAATCGGCGAGTAACAGAACATCTGGGACGGATAATGCCCGAGAAGGAGAGAAATAAAAAGAACAGATTGTAACCACTTATTCAAGTGGATGCTGGCTGCAGTGTAATGCAGCAAAGTATGAATAAAGAGCTGATGGTATGGTATACCGGTGTATATAAGAAGTGCACTCTCACTTAAGGTTCCATCGGGAAAAGGATTCGATGAATATAATATAGCCCGAGATGGAATGGATAACAGCAGAGCGTAATTTGGGTTCTTGTAAACAAACACAAACAGGGGAAAACTGGGACTGCCTGAGAGAGCAACACCGAAGCTCAATTAACAACTTGATGGGGCAACAAGTGCCCGAAGACCTGGGCCCTAGAGACGCCTGCCAACGAAGCCCAGGTGGACGCCTGCTGAAGAAGACCAAGTGACACTCCCCTCCGGGGAGTCGCCGCAAGAGAGATGATGATGTTACCCTCCAGCCGGAGGGCCCGAGAAAGAAGACAGAAGAAAGAAGAAGATGAACGACACCCCCAACCGGGCACCACAGCCGGGTCACTATATGGAAAAGACCCGGGCCGGAAGTACCGGCGAATCTCTAATGAATGAATGAATGAACCGAAGCTCACCCGGTTACCTCTGAGGCCTGGGATATTCCACTGTAAATAAGCCATGATTTGCAAAGGGAAGAATACAAGAAATGGGAAGGTAGAGGTATCTACGGATTAGAAGGGTTAGAAAAAACCACACGAGGAGGCAACGGAAACGAACAAGCAGCGAAGGGTTGGGACTCTGCGAAGAAAAGTGGTTCATACGGAGAAAAGTGAAGAGCAAGAAGAGGTGGATCGGTGTCCATCAATGGATTAGTCTCCTCAATATATCTGGAGATAGCTTCAAGTGTTTCAGAGAACAAGGACGTTATTTGTGGGACGATATTGGTTATAGAAGGAGGAGGGTGAGCAAAGATTGGGGCGACGACGGAATTTACCAAAGTAGGGGGGGGGAGACGAAAGGTTAGAGGTAATTTGAGAAGAAGCTTGGGAGGGGACAGGAGAGGAAGGTACTGTAAAAGGGGAAGGATCAATCTCCACACTCGCAACAGAGCTAGTAAGACGTGAAGAACTTGGTACAGAGTCTGTAAAGAAAAAAAAATGTGCAGGTAGAATAAGTGAGGAGGGGTTAAAAAAGAACTTGTGAGCGAAAGGATGAAGAGATGAGAACAGAATGAGGTGGCGAGGTAAGGACCTCTGAGTCCAGAACTGCAAAAGAATTAGAAACAGGGGTGACTGTGGAAAGGATGACCACAGAGGAGGCTGCGGAAGTTCGGACCCGAGATGTTGAGGGCCGTTAGTAGCTAGAGAATAAGAAATACGGAGAAGTCTTCCCTGGAGGCGTAGACAAGAGTGCCATGACATAAAGAGAGCCTTCTGTCTCATTTCAGTAATCTTGGCAACGGCGAGAGTAAGGTGGGTAAGCTTCATTACAATTAAGGCAAGAGGGAGGTAGACGACAAAATTTATTGGTATGGTCGTCGGCACCACAGACTGGGGATTCGACCATGAGCCTGCAGTATTACACTTCATGAACAAAACGCCAGCAATTTCTATACTGTTGTGGTGTAGGGATCACTTTTCTAACTTGTAAACGGTGTCCCGCATTATAAATCGAGGACGGAACCTCACGGCAGTCAAAAGTTAAGCGAGCTACACTGCAAGGGGTAGCGTCTCCGCCTGTGGGCAGGGAGGACATACGTGTCTACTTTGAGGATTGCGAGGTCATGAAGCTCAAGATGTTCCAGAATGTCATCACCACAAATTTGGAAATTACGCTGGACAATGATAAGAGGTAGAATGAATGTACCACTACAAGAATTGAGAGAATGATATTTTACAATTGTTACAGGAATAGCATATATGGTTATAAGAAGAGAATGATCGCGAGTTTGGCTAGCATTCTTTACCGTGACGATGCGTGCACCGCTCTTGTGAGCATGTAAGGATATAGCTCGAACAACATGGCGTAGGAGCTCCTTGCTGATACCATGATCGGAAAGATGGTCAGAGTAAAAAAATTAGTTCACTGTGTATTTTGAAACATCATGGAAGGGTAGCGAGTCTCGTGCCGTTCTTTTCTGGGTTGAGTGAGGAGTAAGCAAATGAGTATCAACAGTTAATGATATTGGACGTTTAGGTGTGGGACCGGAGGTGGTCCGATGTCAGACGGGCGGGTGATCCGAAAATCGCCGGACCAGTGAGTTTCCGCCTCGGTACCTGGAGCTGATGACGAAACGGCACCAGCAGAAGGCACTGGGGCATTAGAAATATCCAAAGAGTAGTCAAATAACGAAGTAGGGTCGGAAAAGGGTGCGGTAGCAGAAAGGGACCCGGGAGGAACTGTTTCATGGATTTGGGACTCCATGGTTAAGTCACTTCTTTCTTTTTACTTACTAGAAAAAGAAAAGAATAAAAAAGGAGTGGAAAATGGAGGGTTAGCCCCTAGGAGGAATGAAAGGGCCGTAAATTCCCTCCGCGCCCAAGAGGACCCCAGCACTGCTAGTAGTGCAGATGCGGCATGAAACCCGTGCCATATCCTTCTCATCATGCCAGTAAACCAGCAATCTGGGATAGCAACCTGACATCTACCGAACCACCTCGGTGGACAAAAGAGAGGGCGGCCTGATACCCTCCACAAACCATACCTTCTTCGGCCACTACCCCCCGGAATCCGGAAGACAGCATCCATAGATGTACCTCTCAACGAAAAGAACCCCAAAGCCTTTCCCCAGGAAACCAGAGCAGGATCCAGATATCCTCAGTTGATCCACATTCCACGGCAAACTACACCACCACCAAGGACCTTAACGGAACGGGTTGGACCACGGTATCGTTCCCCCTACCTAGGAACTAGAATGCCTGTAGGGAGAATCCCAAAGGCTGAAAACAGGAAGGGGATTGTTAAGGATGGGGAGAGGAGGATGGAAGGGTACGGGGGGATGGGAAGGATGGGATGGGGAAAGAGGGGAGTGGGGAAGAAGTCCAAAAGGTCCAATTCCTCAGACTAAGAGCCTCTTTACCTCGTCAAGGAGCCCCCGTTAAAGAGGATGTCTGGGAAGTCCCGGTGTTGCTGCTTCAGGATAAAAACATAAGCGACATTCCCCAGGCAAATTTTGCTGTTGTTAGTGGAAGTGATTGTGGTGAATGTTGGTACGATGGTGGTAGTGATAACTGTACTGGTGTTATTTGAGGTAATGGTGGTGATCATAGTGATGGTGATGTTTGTGCTGGTGCTCTTGGAGTGTGTTGTGATGATAGGTGAGGGTAGTGTTAGTGGCGGTATTGTTGATTATGGTACTAAATTATAGTTGAGGTACCAGTGACAAAAGCAGTGAAGGAGGAAGTGGCGCTAGCAGTAAGGAAAGTATTTACGCTCGTGGAAAGCAACCAGTGATGGAGGTTGCTAATGTGGAAGCGGTAGAGAGTCACTATGAATCATAAACAAATTAATTATCGTTACACAAACATGAGGACAGAATCCTCACTAATTAAGCTGACCCCTTTGTCGATTACCTCATTATACTGAATATATGGTATATATGGTATATATAACTGACAAGTAGTTAAGACACTTGTACAACAGTTAAGTATCTTTATTCCATAAAGTTTCGCCTAAACAATAGGTTTCCTCAGTCGAATACAGTCGAGTCAGCAGAACCAGTCGAAGTGGTAGAGAATATGTAATCAGTTTACCACCCTCGACAAAGTAGTTTTGAGGTGGTCAGTCCCTCAGTCGCAAGAAGAGCTCAACTACATAATCTGGAACAATGTAAATCCGAAGTATGAGAATTTGAACTTATATACCGCCAAAAGTGAGAAAATGTGAAGAGGACAGAAGAGGCGGGGCCAACAACTGATGTATCAGAGTGTGATGAAGGTACACCAGAGGAATAATGAAGACAACTGCAGAGTAGTGTAAATGATTCCACGGACTGTCAGCAATTTGGTTGCAACTGTATATGTCCCTTATCAAGGTATATACACCATGAGATGTGTACCTCTCATGGTATATGAATGGAGAGATCTATAACTTGCAGTTTATATACATGTTAAGATTATCCTGGTATAATTATTTTAGAGACCGAAGTACTCTTGGTATTAGCATAAAGATGAATGCAGTCGTTAAGTGCACATCCATTTTATTGTTCGGGAAAAATAAGATTGAGAGAAGAAGACCAGTGTGTTGTATTGCATGGCTGCACTCCGGGGATGGGGAGATCAAAAGTTTTTGTAATAAGGTATTTAACATATGATGATTTGTAATTCATTTCACTACCACTTTTTAGCGTGGTATGGTTTGTTTACAATAGTGTCATTACGATTTCGTGAGTCACTCATATCTTGTCAATAGAAACTGGGAATCCCTCCATATGGAACAGCAGTCAGCGTATGGTATTGAAAATCCCTCTATGTGAAATGGCTGCATAAGTATTTGGCATTGGTATCACTATGGGGGTATATTAACATCGCCACTCATGTGGTGCGTAGTTCTTTACCAGAAATATTATGTACAACGTAACTGTAGAAATGTATACTCACCAGAATAATAACATCTTCTTTGACAATGTCACTTTTGCGGTGGTACTTCTCGCCATTTGCATGTCATTTATTCTGTAGCAAAAGCACATAATGAATACCCCAGTTTCTAGGAATACTTTCAAAGAGTCTACGGAAATAAGACACTTTGTCTGATTTTTTGGGGTATGCCAGGTAAAAAAAATTTCTTATATGCTGCTGTGTAAGTGTATTTTATGTGCTCATGTGAATAAATTTATCTACTAAGGAGACTGATGCAAATGACTGCTTGTGAGTGCGAGTTTGTGAGAGTAGAGGGGTCAGGAGGTTCGACCATTATCTTGTGTAATTAACGATGTTGCTTTGGAAAGACAAGAGTCTTCGTGGAGTTTTGGGGGCTGATACTTACCACAGGTAAAATTAACGAGGTGGTGTTATTTTGCTGACGTGTTTACCGTCAAGCTTATGTAGCGCAGACTTCGTCTTTATTGAAATCATAACTAAATCTCCACCTAAATTTTGCACGAATGTGTAATTTTGTGTTTATTGTGTTAGGTGGGTTTGAGTACTTATTAATGTATAGGAGGCTTGTGCATAGTAGTAATGAGGGGTGTTCGCTGTTAACCGCTAATTTGCGGTAACATTATCTGCTGGGAGGAGAAAATACGAATTTTTATAATTTGTGTTATCATACAACCGTCTCACGCTCCCTCCTAATGGCTGCTAGGTTTAACGGTGTTATGAACAGACTCCGCTCACATGATGCTGCGACTTAAAACGAGGTTGTGTGAGAGGCAACTCTGTGTTACAGACGAAATGGCAGTGTGAAAAATTTTCTCCATCGCAGGTTACAGAATTGTAATTGGTTATGAGTGCTTGTAGAGAGTAGTGCTTGTGAGTTTTGATTTCTGGAGACTAGAATTATGTTGAGTATTGTGCTTGTTAGTTGTGAATATTCGTGAGTTGTGAGGAATGCTTGTTTCACTAGAGTTATGTGGACTGTTGTGGTTGTGAGTCGTGATTTATAGATGTGAAATTGTAGTGTGTGTTTGGTTATGAGCTGCAGAATTGTGATTTTTGGTTGTGAGTTACAAGGAGTGCTTGTAGAAACTTACAGAGAATGTTTGTAAAGACTTACAGAGAGTGCTTGTAGAGACTTGCACTGGTTGTGATAGTGCTTCTAAAGAGTTGTAGTATTGCTATATAGAGAGAGACTTGTAGAGTTTGGATGTGAGTTGTGATTTTTTTGGATGTAGAGTTGTGATTTTTAGATGTGAAATTGTAGATGAGAGAGGCAAGGGGGGGGGGACTGTTATACATTTTCCCTCGTAGGTGTGTCGATAAAATGAAAAAGTCAGGATCACCACTCCTCACGCGCACACCTATCGTATGAATTTGATGGTCCCACCGCGGAATCTGACCACCGTGTTGCCTCAGGATGACAGGTGACCTAGTCCAGTCCAACCCATCTCGTAGACACCACGAGTATCATGTCAAATATTTGTGTATACCTCTGTTTAAACATAACTGGAAAGGTTTCATTAACATAGATAACACTTACACCGTAACACCACTATGCTTTTATCTTTTGTTACCTATGGGACCAAGAGCACTTTACTCTTGGGGGACCTAGAGCTGTATATTATGTGCATTATAATCTTAACATCCATATATATCCATGGGGACTTGTAGATGATGTGTCTTAAGATCCACACAAGTGGTCAGACAAATCCTCTTACCAATGCTTATCCTTCAAGGAATCAGGAGATATACCTTTGGTAGAATGAATATACCTGTGAGTGTACCAGGAGTTGTAGGTTATTACCTTGAAGGGACAAAATTCGTAGCACAGATTCATCTATGACTAATACTAGTAAAAATGTGCAGCCCATGAAAACTCTAAGGACATCAGTGACCACATTTCAGTAACTATGAAAAATCCCAAAGTGTGGCATGCGACGAGTATGTTACATTTTATTCGGTATATGTCACACACCCATATACGCTGCCTCCCAGAAAGCAAACCAGGTGTTAAGGATTTAACGGTCGATAGGGTACCAGCCGTTAAATCAGTTCCCCGATTCATTACGCGATCACAGACAAGCCTGCCAAAGCTGATTATTATTATCACAGGGAAGTGCTAAACCCGTAGGGTTATACAGCGCATGTGGGGGGATGGAAGGTATTCAGGCTCAATTCAGAGAACTGGAGCACAGATCCAATTCCCTAGATCAAGAGCCCCTCACCAGCATCAAGGAACCTCCCTTGAGGGGCTGCCAAAGCTGAAGCAATGTGGTTCACTTGTGTCAATCGAATTGACAGACTTGTCTGGGCTTCTGGTCGAGCACGATGCATTTTCTGGGTTTTACTTTTGTTCTCTTGTTTCACCATGTTATACATTAATTATTCCACCTCTGTGAAATAATGTACATAGTGTACATCCTTGTAAATACAAGCTTGTTAATATTTGGTGAAGCAAAATACAAGTCAGGTACTATTGTTGAGTTTTGTTTTGCTCCACTTTAGTAACATACTATACCTGTGTTCGTAAACAAATCATACCAAGGACAGGGTTAGAACCCGTGATCTAACCCCGATCGTGGTATGGTTTGTTTGCAATCGTGTCATTACGATTTCATGAATCCTGTGTTCGTAATATGAGAGCTCTAACGAGGAGCTGGTCGGAGTATCGTTTAGACTGTGTCATGTATTGCTTTTGCCATTGCTTGTCAGCATTGCTAACACTTTTAGTATTTAGTTTCAACCTTGCTATCGATTTTACTATTGAGTTTCAACCTTGCTGTCACTTATACTATTGACTTTCAACCTTGCTGTCACTTTTACGGAGTTTCAACTTTGCTATCGCTTTTGGCAGTGCGTGTCGGCCTTGCTATTGTGCGTATCCTGCAAGTCGTAATGTGCTATTGCTGCATGTTGCCTGCATTGCAAACGGCGTTTTGTTTTAACGGGTAATGCCACCAACACGTGTTAGGCACATGCACAAAAATCCTCGCACTCTCTCACACTTACTGTTGCCATATTCCTTTTGTCCCATCTACCTCTTACTCTAACTGTAGCTACAACTGATAATGATCTGATATATCGCGTGCCCCTCTATAAATATGTACATCCTGAGTCCTACCCATCAACCTTTTATCCACCAATACGTAACCTAAAGAAGTACTTTCATTACGTTCTGTATCATATCTTGTATACTTATTTATCCTCTTTTTCATAAAATATGTATTACTTATTACCAAACCTCTTTCTATACATAGTTTAATTAAAGGCTCCCCGTTTTCATTTACCGCTAGCACCTCAAATTTACCTACTACTCCCTCTACAATATTTTTACCCACTTTAGCATTGAGATCCCCAACCACAAGTACTCTCACACTTGGTTCAAAACTCCCCACACACTCAACGTTTCCCCAAATCTCTCTCTCTCTTCTCCAGGTGCATGAACACTTACTATAACCCACTTTTCACATCCAACCTTAGGAAAGATTCTTATTCCACTTCCCCATGAATATGAAAGGAAAAGTAATAAGAACAAGAAAACCCAGATGAGTGTGTATACATAATGAGTACAGTCGATCCTCTGGTCACGAACGCTTCCGAACACAAACAAATCTGTTTATGATTAAAAATGTAAAATTTTTGCATCTGGTCACGAACACATAATCGGGTGCCGAACAAACAAAGCCACGCCAATTTTTACATTCAGCACCGTTATTTTCGCAAGTGCCAATTATCCCCACTTCCTGTTGTTTGTGTACACCTAAAAAAAAGACCCGTCGCCTTGTAGTCGGTCTCGGTACGTTTTTTTCCTTTTATTTTTTTCTCTGTTAAACTGTACATCATTTTGTATAATTAAGAATTTTTTAAACTTTGATTATTTTTTCTGGGCTAAAAAAAATATAAAAACGGAATACTATTACACTATGCATTCTATGGTACAATTAACTATTTTTATGCTTAAAAATATTAAAAAAACAATATTTACGTACAGTTCGTAGGGGTCGGGAACGGATTAATCATATTTCCATACAATCCAATGAGGAAATTAGGATCGGGTCACGACCAAATCGGGTACAACCAAATCGGGTTGTGACCAGAGCTTTAGAACGAATTATGGTAGTGACCAGAGGTTCCACTGTACATGCAAGTGTAGTGTGACCTAAGTGTAAGTAGTAGTAGTGAGACGTACTTGAAATCTTCCATGTTTATGAGAGAAAAACGACACCAGCAAGCCTACCATCATGTAAAACATAAGAACATAAGAAAGAAGGAACACTGCAACAGGCCTATTGACCCATGCGGAGCAGGTTCAAGTCCCCCCCAGATTAGACCAATGACCCACCCAGTCTGGTCACCTCCACTCAAGGATGGAGCAAGGCACCAGACCCAGCAGTACAAGCTAGTCAGGTACAACTCACACCCACCCACACCCACTCATGTATTTATCTAACCTATTTTTAAAACTACACAACGTTTTAACCTCAATAACTGTACTCGGGAGTTTGTTCCACTCATCCACAACTCTATTACCAAACCTGTGCTTTCCTATATCCTTTCTAAATCTAAATTTTTCCAACTTGAAATCATTGCTGCGAGTCCTGTCTTGGCTGGAAATTTCCAGCACGCTATTTACATCCACTTTATTTATTCCTGTTTTCCATTTATACACCTCGATCATATCCCCTCAAATTCTACTCCTATCGAGAGAGTGCAGTTTCAGGGCCCTCAGTCTATCCTCATAGGGAAGATTTCTAATGCATGGGATCATCTTTGTCATCCTCGTTGGTACGTTTTCCAGAGCATTTATATCCATTCTGTAATACGGTGACCAGAACTGAGCAGCATAGTCTAAATGAGGCCTAACCAAGGATATATAGAGTTGAAGAGCAACCTGAGGACTTCTATTATTTATACTTCTAGATATGAAGCCAAGAATTCTGTTAGCTTTATTGCGAACACTAATGCACTGTTGTCTTGGTTTAAGATTACTGCTAACCAGGACTCCTAAATCCTTTTCGCAATCAGTAGTTTTAAGATCTACATTTAGTTTACATGTGGCATGGTTATTTTCCTGTCCAACATTTAGAACTTTGCATTTGTCAATATTAAAGTGCATCTGTCACTTCTCCGACCATTGCATCAGTCTATTCAAATCATCCTGGAGTGCTCTAGTGTCCTCGTTAGAATGAATTGGACGGCCTGTTTTGGGGTCATCAGCAAATTTGCTTATGTCGCTGTTTATTCACTCATCTATGTCGTTTATGTAAATTGTGAACAACAACGGGCCCAACAGAATGGGGGCCCGCTTGTGACGTGCCCCCATTCTGATTTCTCCTCATTTATGCAAACTCTCTGCTGCCTATTTGTCAGCCATGCCATGTTCAGTTCCATAGTCAGGAACTATAGTTCCTGACTATGGAACTGAACTTCTCCAGGCCCAGGGACTGACAACCTCAAATTCTACGACTTTTAGGGTGATGGACTGATTACATCGTCTTCACATCTCTACTGTTCCTGCCTACTTTCTGTATTCGACTGAAGAAGCCTACTGTGTAGGCGAAACGTTTCGGAATAAAGTTGTCTAACTGTTGCATATGTGTCTTACCTAACAGTGACTGTTAGTTTACGATACACAGAAATCTCAAAACCATTAGCGTTGACTAATTGAAATACCTATGAATGAAGGGGGTATTTTCCATTTGGATCTCCACAGTAAATTTAATGTTTTTTTTTGTGAATTTAGATAATATTTGAACATCATAATATGGCCTTCCTTTCTGACGAGCTAAAAAATATTAATAGTTTAACGTCTGTTAAATACTGGTTTAAATTCATTAAACGATGTGTTATAGGTAGTCATATTTGAAATGTATTAATTTCAGTTACATGAGTATAGTTCTATTGTTAATCTGTATTATATTATACATAAGAAATAAACCTAGTACTATAATTAGTGATTCTGAATTGTTAATTTTTCATTACCCAAAGAAAATCTGCAGTTTTGTAGCCTGTGGATTAAAAACAAGAAATCTTTCTATACCCAAGGCATACGAAATTCCTTGCAAAAACTGCTGCCAATCATTCATATGACAAGTAGGCAGATAAGTAATCACCAGTAATTGGTACGTATTTACAAGAATGCTCAGTAGTTTTCCTGCTTGTTAAGAATCATATTCACATTATTATGTGGTAGGTTGCGTCAGTAATATACTGAAAAAATTATGTGAAAACAAATAATCCTCACTCGAAATAGAATATTCTCAGGATCAATTTCTATATCAAAAGACCAGTGGAACACTGATGCTGTAACTGCAAATGCACTCGTTCCTGTACACGACATAGCCCTCGTACCTAATTCCTGCTCCTGACAGTCCCCCTCCTTCTTGGTTTCTGCACCTGACTTCGCTCCTGTACGTGACTTGTTCCTGCACCTGCATTAGTTCCTGTGACTACCTTTGATTACAAGCTTTTTAATCAGGATGATGTTATTTTATTTGATAGGGTGAAAATCTTACCTCTCGTAAGATAGTTGATGCTTAACCACAGGTATATGCCAGCAGTATCCAGCACCTGTTTAAACATTGGTACAATTGGCACCAACGTCAGGAGACACTTTTTCCCTTGCTTCTGGCGAACAAAACACTTCCAACAGTGGTTTCTCACTCGTTCTCTTTTCTCTCTCCCTCTCCCTCTCTCCTCTCTCTCTCTCTGGTGCCATTTTATCGTAAATATGTAAGTTACTTTATAACATGAATGGTAATGCAGGGTGAACAATGTGTGTAGAATTGTGTAGCACAAAGTATATATATGTAGCGAAGAGTAAATGTTATTGGGTAGTGTAAAAAAATATGTAGGGTGGTGGAAAGTATATATAGTGTAGCGCTTAGCATTTGTTGGTTGGTGTAGAGAATTTGGAGGATGGTATATAGAATAACTAGGGAGGCTTAAATTATGTAGAGAAAAAATATGTGATGTGAGATATAGAATATGTAAAATGGTGTAGAGAATGTGTAGGATGGTGTAAACGAAATGTAGGCTAAGGTAGAATATATCTAGGATGGTACTGTATTTGATGGCAAATTGGTTTATATGAACAAAAAAAAAAGCTTAGCTACCATAATCAAAGCAACAAGGTGTCAACATATGAGGTACACGACATGTCAGTCTTCTACCAACCCCTCACGGGGGTGACGGGTGTGTTCGTTGAAGGATAAGGATCGAACCTGATTCCTTCATTTTACCACGTACTGTATTACTCCAACGAGTTTACTGATTCCCACACCAATATAATAATATTTCTACTATCATATACTATCTGACGGCAAGTTATCCACGACTACTGCTGGCACTGTTATCCACGACTACTGCTGGCACTGTTATCCACGACTACTCCTGGCGCTGTTATCCTCGACTACTGCTGGCGCTGTTATCCACGACTACTGCTGGCACTGTTATCCACGACTACTGCTGGCACTGTTATCCACGACTACTGCTGGCGCTGTTATCCACGACTTTTGCTGAAGCTTATCCACGAATACTGTTGACACCTATCCATGAATACAGCTGGCATTTATCCACGAATACTGCTGCCACTTTTATCCACGGCTACTGCTGATACTGTTATCCACGACTACTACTGACACTGTTATCAACGACTATTGATGACACAGTTATCCAGCAATGCTCTTGGTTCGTGTACCTCGCCGTGGTTGTTTATCCAACTCGTCGGGTTTAGCGTCCATCAACCAGACTGAACCCTTGTTGACGGACACTGTTTTTGTTTTCAAGTTCACACTTGTGCCAGAATGCCTTTGTGCAGCTTTGTCAATTTGTGGGTATTGCAGCGGTATTTTGTTTCATGTGTTGTAGCAGAGCCATGATTGATGTGCTGTAGTCTTAATGACATGTATTAGTGATATGTTTGGATTGATGTCATGTAGCAATGGTGTTACTGATGTGCAATAGTGGTTGTTTAATTTTGTGGCAGTAGGGGTGATTGTTGTGCTTTGAAAGTGATGTAAGTTATATTGTAATAGTGGAATGATTGTTATGTTATAGTACGGGTGTGACTGATGTGTTGCAACACTGATATGTTACAGTTGTGATGTATCTCGTGATTTGCCGTTATTTGTGCTTCATTGGCCTGATGAAAGGCGAGCGCAGTTCCCACTATTTCTGTCCTTTTTACATGTCATACTTGAACCAGGTAACCTGTCCTCACCTCCCCCTATCATGCTTTTGGAGTAACCTGCACTTCCATCTGAATATTCTTTGTATCTGCATATAGAACAAGCCTTTGGATTTTGTAACACCAGTCAACTCCAAATAATTGCTAGGATCTCGGTACATTTTGGTCTCAGTGGCATTCATAGTTGTGACTGCATCAAGCCAGAGAAGAGGGAGAACTCAGGAAACATAGACGAGATGCGTTTTATCAACAATCAGAGAAATTTGCTCTGCTACTTTGCCAGCATTACTGATTTGCTTTTCTGATTAACTTTATTTTGTATACCATGATAAACATTTTTTCTCTTGCTACATAAATCTTTTGAATGTGACCAAAGTTACTCAACAGAAAAACGAGTTCAAAATTTCCCTATTCTCTCTGATTGATAATCTACTCGGTGGCTTTTCTGTGCTGTGACAATCAGTGAATCGTAGAGATTCAATAACTGCTGCTCTCTTGTAAAGCCTATTTTGGGTAGTCTTTATTTGAAAGCAACCAATAGATTTTGGATTCTTAACCTATTTAATATCTCGTTTCAGAATTCTGTCCAGTTCTCCATGGCAGACGTACGGTGTGTGTGTGTGTGTGTGTGTGTGTGTGTGTGTGTGTGTGTGTGTGTGTGTGTGTGTGTGTGTGTGTGTGTGTGCGTCTCGCCCCTTTGCTCGCCTTTATAAGGTTTGCTCTCTTCTGGTTTCGAGAGCCCCATCATACCTCTTCTTAAAGTTACTGCATCATTTATCTTCTTCTACCAATCAACTCTCCAGGTTGTTCCACTTCCTTGCAGTCCTAACCCTGAAGAAATGCCTAACATCATTGTGTCTCATGTGTGTTTTCAACTTCCTGCTGTGTCTTTGTGTTCCTGTTTCCCGTCTCTCAAATAATCTGTTCTTGTACACCCTATCAATTTCCATCAGTTTTTCATGTCATCATAAGGCCCCTAAACCTTCTCCAGTTTTTTATTTGCTTTATCAAAAGTGTGTTCCATACTAGTGCTACACATTCTAATATGAGCCTGATATATGCTGTATAAAGTGCGATAAATGACTGCTTGTTTAGGTTAATGTAAGTTAATCTTAGATTTGCCAGAAGCGCGTTTGTTACAGAATTTATTCTACCGACTTGTGCACCAGGCGATATGATGAGTACAATGCTCACGCCATGGTCCTTATAAATGAGTCAAGTTTGCAGTCTTTGTCCCCGAGCCTGTGCTCCTTTGCCTGTTACCAATCTTCATGACTTTGCAGTTGCTGGGGTTATATTCTAGTGGTCATTGTCAGACCAGACCTGCAGTCTTTCTAAGCCCATTTTTTTTTTCTGGTCCTCACCTGCTAGTAATCTTTTCGTTAGTTAACATTTGCGGACAGGGGTAACTGTCTCGAGCAATGTGTTAATTCTTTCGACATTGTGAAACCATTACAAATGAAGCAGTTACATTATGACCCCAGTTCTCTTGACTAAATTGGTGATTAGCAAAGCACTAAACTGAACCTTATACCACTGAGTATTGCATCTAAAAGTTCAATTCATTCCTGCTGTTGTTAAATGATTTTGCTTGTTGTTTAATGATTTTGTTCCAACAGATTGGCCCAAGCTCATTCTTTAGACCTTTCAGGCAATTTGCCACTTTTCCTTATGCATTTCTTTTCTGAAAGACATTCCTGTGTCCGGGTTAATATGCTTTCCCCTGACTTTCTCCAGGTTGAAGGCGTCCCTCAGGGTAGTGTTCTCATCACCACTCTTTTTCTATTCGCTCACAGTTACCTTACCTGTCTCCACTGTGATATTTGGTCGTCACTTTATGTTGATTTTGCTATAGGTTGCGCAGGCACTGTCACTTAGCCGCAGCCTCTCTCCAGAATGCTACTGTGTTTCCCTCTGGGCCACTAATATTTTTTTTTTAATTTTCCGCTACTGAAGCCCATTTCTTTTACAAAAAGATCTGATGTCTCTAAATACAGCCTTTTATCTGTATGGTTCTCATTTCCCAGAAAGAGATTGTCAGGTTCGTAGGCATTTTGTATGATTTGCCTGATTTCTTGGAAATGTCGCAAAACCTCCCTGATAATAATTTGCTATAGCCGACTGAACGTCCTTAAAAATCTTGCCCATGTTTTTTAGGGGGATGATAGACGAACTTTTCTTTGTCTTAATTCTGTTATCTTATCAAAAGTGGATTATGGCGACGAGATATATTCTGCGGTCTCTCCTAGGGGCTTTTCATTACGTCCATGGTGAGAGCCTATATGCAGAGCTGAATGTTCCATGTTTGCAAACTTGGCCTGATGCCCATTGTCTCCGTTATTTTATTTTACAGTCCTTCTACGTCACTACATCCTTCCCTCATCACTACGTCCCCATTCTTTCCTTATTCACTCTCATGGCTACCCTTCATTTACCCTTCATTCTGTATGTCCATCCAAGCATCTAACTTGTATCTTCCACCTTTGGAAGTTTCAACAATTCGTGTCTGTTCTTCCTCACTTCCTTGTGCGAAACCTCTATTACCTACTGTAGCCTTTATCTCCCATTTTCATAACTATTTCCTATTTCATTCTTGTACTACTGCAGTTTACAGTGATGGTTCTAATTCCTTTGACCGTGTCGGGTTTGTAACAGTTTTTCCGGACAGTTATACGAAGTCATTTAATAAACTCAACTAGCATTTTTACAGCGTTACATGTAATTCTCATGATCTTTATACCTATTGCTTCATTACCTAACCTCAGCATCTGTAGTAGTTTCAGACTTTCTAAATGCATTAAATGCTATCCCGAAATTCTCTTCTCATCCTATCGTTCATCGTATACGACATCGGTTGCGCCGCATTTCTGTTAAAAATTCTGTGTCCTAGAGGTATTGCAACAGAAAAAAATGAACTGTCAAACCCCCTTCGAATAAATAAATATTTGATGTCGCTATTAAAATACTAGGCATTTTAGTATATAATACCACTCCATTGTCGGAAGCTTCATAAGAAAAAAGAAGAAACGATATTTTCACAAAATCTGAATAAAGATCGAACAGAAAAATAATAGTGTAGGCTGTGGAGCACACATACATAAGTTGCTCAGGCTGCTGTTGATATTTTACTAATATATTCTCATGTAGGTCTGTGGAACGAGTTCCTGTTTTTCTTTACCAATTCACAGAATAGAAAGTCTTTATTCCTTTAATGATTTTGTGGAAATCGACCATGAAACTATTTCGTGGATTAACGATATGCGATATATGCCCAAAGATTTTTCATGAGTTTTTAATGAACAAGATATTTTTCATCTTTCTTGTTTTTCAAAACTCGGATTTAAAAGTTTTCAGAGAGGCTATTTCGCGAATGAAACAATAGGAGACTGCAGTATTGGAAGTTAAGAAAAAAATTGATGTCGTTATTAGGAAGACTACGATGTGTCATAATGAACAGAGTTTTGCATTGCACTTTGAAAACAGAAATAAAAATCTTTCAAGAAGCTTTGATGACAGAAAAACTGTCTCTGATTTTTAATATATCTGATTTTTACTATGCCTCTGATTTTTACTATGACTGATTTTTACATTACAATATATTCAAGAATGGTCCCCCCTTTCACTTAGTGTATTTGCAAAAATGGAATGGGGTTTCTAAAGTACATCTTTTGGTTGGGAAAAATAACAGAATGTGCCCGAGATATGAAGATTATCTTGCCAAGCTTCATTATATACGAAGAAAGCCTCTTTGATGATTTCAGTGATGTCACAAATTATGCAACTGAAAGTAAATTAAATGAATGTAATAATGGTAATTGTAAGATATGAGTCATTGAAAAGAAATCTTTGAACGCCTTTAGAAGGATCAGATCACCAGCAGTGAGAGCTGCTAGCAAGTTTACATTTTACATTGACAGAATCTGATTCTTCAGTAGAATTCGTTATGAACTGGAGAGCCAACTTAAATTGGACGCATTTAAATCAATACTGATTATTAAAACCTATTCTATGGGTGAATCATGTTCAGAGTTTTCGATATCATATCCTGAAAAAAAAGCGCTTAGAAATATCAATACTTTTAGTATATTTAATGCTTATATCAGCAGTGACGAAAGAGATGTCTATTGAAGGAGGAGAGCAATTAAAGAGCCACTAACAGGGAGGAGTAAGAGGAGTCGAGTTACGTGGAATAAGTTATTGGTAAGAAAAAAAATTGCTTACTTAACTTAATTTCTAATCTAATAATCTCTAACTGATTAGTCAGGCTGTTGGTAACTGCGTCATTAATTCACATGAACGTGTAGCAGAAATAAGCCAGTCAGTTTGGCCTTTGTATCTACTCAATGTGTCCGAATAAGAAATGATGAGTCAGATTATTCAGTTGGGAGTCAGTGACTATACTATGATGACTAAGCACTTACGAGTAATGGCGAGTACAAATGGAGAATAGCTGATCGGAATGCTAGAAAACAGAAGAAACAACTTTTAGTGTAAGATTGACTACCGTGAATTCAATGGAACAACGTAATAGAGAAACTGACCTGGTAAACTACGATGATCTGCTTCACCATGGAGTGCTGGGGGGCTATGGAGTAGTTCAGACTAGTAAAGAATAACAGGGAAATAAAAAGAGAGAGCCAGTGATTCGTATTGTCCTAAAAGAAAGAAAGAGTAACAGAGCATAAAGAAATGGGACAGACTCGAAGGCAATAAAGATGTGAACGAACTGGTTAAAAAGGGCGGGAAGCCAAACTACAGAGCTTTACACGAAGGTATCATCAGAAATAAGAAGAAACTTTGCCACACAATTAGAGATTAAGAAACCGTGTTGTATGCTGAAGATGGACGACCAGTACTACCCTCTCAAGCATTGTTTCAGAGGCAGGAGAAACCAATTAACATTAAGGTGCATCCCACTCCTTCCCCCCTCTCCCTCTTCCAATATTGCACCTAAGTGGCGACTAGGATCGGCAAGACTTGTGGAAGCCGGTAAAATATTCATATGGTAGTGTGTGTGTGAGCGAGAGGCCGCTGCTTGATACCTGAGCATGTTTGCTCCAGCCTGGATACTGCCTCCACAATGTTTGCTGCAGTCTGGGTGCTGCCTCCACAATGTTTGCTGCAGTCTGGGTGCTGCCTCCACAATGTTTGCTGCAGTCTGGGTGCTGCCTCCACAATGTTTGCTCCAGCCTGGATACTGCCTCCACAATGTTTGCTGCAGTCTGGGTGCTGCCTCCACAATGTTTGCTCCAGCCTGGATACTGCCTCCACAATGTTTGCTGCAGTCTGGATACTGCCTCCACAATGTTTGCTGCAGTCTGGGTGCTGCCTCCACAATGTTTGCTCCAGCCTGGATACTGCCTCCACGATGTTTGCTGCAGTCTGGGTGCTGCCTCCACAATGTTTGCTGCAGTCTGGGTGCTGCCTCCACAATGTTTGCTGCAGTCTGGGTGCTGCCTCCACGATGTTTGCTGCAGTCTGGGTGCTGCCTCCACAATGTTTGCTGCAGTCTGGGTGCTGCCTCCACAATGTTTGCTGCAGTCTGGGTGCTGCCTCCACGATGTTTGCTGCAGTCTGGGTGCTGCCTCCACAATGTTTGCTCCAGCCTGGATACTGCCTCCACGATGTTTGCTGCAGTCTGGGTGCTGCCTCCACAATGTTTGCTGCAGTCTGGGTGCTGCCTCCACGATGTTTGCTGCAGTCTGGGTGCTGCCTCCACGATGTTTGCTGCAGTCTGGGTGCTGCCTCCACGATGTTTGCTGCAGTCTGGGTGCTGCCTCCACAATGTTTGCTGCAGTCTGGGTGCTGCCTCCACAATGTTTGCTGCAGTCTGGGTGCTGCCTCCACAATGTTTGCTGCAGTCTGGGTGCTGCCTCCACAATGCTTCAGTCTGGGTGCTGCCTCCACAATGTTTGCTGCAGTCTGGGTGCTGCCTCCACAATGTTTGCTGCAGTCTGGGTGCTGCCTCCACAATGTTTGCTGCAGTCTGGGTGCTGCCTCCACAATGTTTGCTGCAGTCTGGGTGCTGCCTCCACAATGTTTGCTGCAGTCTGGGTGCTGCCTCCACAATGTTTGCTGCAGTCTGGGTGCTGCCTTCACAATGTTTGCTGCAGTCTGGGTGCTGCCTCCACAATGTTTGCTGCAGTCTGGATACTGCCTCCACAATGTTTGCTGCAGTCTGGGTGCTGCCTCCACAATGTTTGCTGCAGTCTGGGTGCTGCCTCCACGATGTTTGCTGCAGTCTGGGTGCTGCCTCCACAATGTTTGCTGCAGTCTGGGTGCTGTCTCCACAATGTTTGCTCCAGCCTGGATACTGCCTCCACGATGTTTGCTGCAGTCTGGGTGCTGCCTCCACAATGTTTGCTGCAGTCTGGGTGCTGCCTCCACAATGTTTGCTGCAGTCTGGGTGCTGCCTCCACGATGTTTGCTGCAGTCTGGGTGCTGCCTCCACAATGTTTGCTGCAGTCTGGGTGCTGCCTCCACAATGTTTGCTGCAGTCTGGGTGCTGCCTCCACAATGTTTGCTGCAGTCTGGGTGCTGCCTCCACAATGTTTGCTGCAGTCTGGGTGCTGCCTCCACAATGTTTGCTGCAGTCTGGGTGCTGCCTCCACAATGTTTGCTGCAGTCTGGGTGCTGCCTCCACAATGTTTGCTGCAGTCTGGGTGCTGCCTCCACAATGTTTGCTGCAGTCTGGGTGCTGCCTCCACAATGTTTGCTGCAGTCTGGGTGCTGCCTCCACAATGGAGATTAAAGCGCACTTCACGAGCAAAAATATCTAGGCATCACCAGAGGTGGAGAAGGAGGTAGGGAAGACCGAGAGTGGAGATGAGAAGAGAGGAAGAGGTGAGGCGGACATGAAAAAGACCTTTTTGCACAAATCGAGGTTATCTATTAAACTCCTTTTCAAAAGCTTCGTTCCAAATTAATGCATAAAGTCTATGTGGATAAAAGAGGTAACAGTAGAAGTATCTGTCCTCTCCCTTCCAATTCCCGTCTATTATGAAAGTCGAGCGATGAAACATTATGCTGTACGGGAAAAAATGCGTTAATATAATTTTGAATGGGGGGATAAATGAGAAACATAGGTTTACAATAGCTACTAATACTTCTAGACATATTACAACTATCGCTATTTTTGCAGATACCACAACTATTACTTCCAATACTACTCCGACAGAAATGAATTAATGGCAACTTTATAACCCACAGAACATACGGTGCATGAGAATTAACATACGCAATTTATGATCAAGCCATATGATAACGCATATTAAGAATTAAATATATCAAGATTTGAATATTTTTGTTATTTGTGTGTAGGGTGAGTCCCATGTATATTTCAGGTGATTTTTAATACCTAAACATTACGTGGATAATTACAATTATTTTATGTAAATTATGAACACACTAATTATTGACTAGTATAATAGAACTGAAATCTCGTCTCTCCACTAGGGACAAATGAACTCATCTACGTCATCTGTGTTTTGAATTTATACGGGTAATAAATGGTAAAACGATTTAGTACAAACGTACTCAAGTACTGCATTATTTAATTTATATCACTGGGTTCCAAAAATTTTATTTGGGGACAGTGGCATACAGAAGTGAGCCAAGATTTTGCCTGTACCAAGTTGACTGGTACATCATTTAAAACCTCTGTTTTATACCGTAGACAGCAACCGCCCAGGGAGGTTTTACCATTCTGCCAAGTGAGTGTAAAACGAAAGCCTGTAATTGTTTTACGTGATGGTAGGATTGCTGGTGTCTTTTGTGCCTCAAAAACATGCAAGATTACAGGTACGTCTTGCTACTTCTACTTACACTTAGGTCACACTACACATACATGAACATGTTTATTTATACACACTCATCTGAGTTTTCTTTGATTTTATCTTAATAGCTCTTTTTTCTTATTACTTTTCTTTTTATATCCATGGGGAAGTGGAATAAGAGTCTTTCCTCCGTAAGCCATGCGTGTTGTAAAACTCAACTAAAATGCCGGGAACAATAAATGTAATAATTACTAAAAAGAATAAGAAGAAAATTGTCAAAGTGGGAAGTATGAATGTGCGTGGATGTTGTGCAAATGATAAGAAAGAGATGATTGTGGATGTTATGAATGAGAAGATGGGGAATCAAATACAAAATGAGAGTTGAGAGAGTTACATTTTGCTGATGATACTGTGCTTATGGGAGATCCTAAAGAAAAATTGCGAAGGTTAGTGGACGAGTTTGGGAGTGTGTGTAAAGGTATAAAGTTGAAAGTGAACATAGAAAAGAGTAAGGTGATGAGAGTATCAAATGATTTAGATAAAGAAAAATTGGGTATCAAATTGGGGAGGAGTATAGAAGAAGTGAATGTTTTCAGATATTTCGGAGTTGACGTGTCAGTGGATGGGTTTATGAAGGATGAGGTTAATCCTAGAATTGATTAAGGAAAAAAGGCGAGTGGCGCGTTGAGGTATATGTGGAGACAAAAAACATTGTCTATGGAGGGAAAGAAGGGAATGTATGAAAATATAGTAGTGCCAACACTCTTATATGGGTGCGAAGCTTGGATTGTAAATGCTGCAGCGAGGAGGCGGTAGAGGCAGTGGAGATGTCCTGTCTAAGGGCAATGTATGGTGTAAATATTATGCAGAAAATTTGGAGTGTGTGAAGTTAATAAAAGTATTAGTCAGAGGGCTGAAGAGGGGTTGTTGAGGTGGTTTGGTCATTTAGAGAATGGATCAAAGTAGAATGACATGGAGAGCGTATACATCTGTAGGGGAAGGGAGAAGGGGTAGGGGTCGTCCTCGAGAAGGTTGGAGGGACAGTGCTAAAGAAGGTTTTGTGGGCGAGGGGCTTGGACTTCCAGCAAGCGTGCATGAGCGTGTTAGATAGGAGTGAATGGAGACAAATGGTATTTGGGACCTGACGAGCTGTTGGAGTGTGAGCAGGATAATATTTAGTGAAAGAATTCAGGGAAACCGGTTATTTTTATATAGCGGGACTTGAGTTCTGGAAATGGGAAGTACAATGCCTGCTCTCTAAAGGAGGGGTTTGGGATATTGGCAGTTTGGAGGGATATGTTGTGTGTCTTTATACGTATATGCTTCTAAACTGTTGTACTTTGAGCACCTTTGCAAAAACAATGATTATGTGTAAGGTGAAAGTGTTGAATGATGAAAGTATTTTCTTTTTGGGGATTTTCTTTCTTTTTGGGTCACCCTACCTCGGTGGGAGATGGCCTACTTGTTTATATATATATATATATATATATATATATATATATATATATATATATATATATATATATATATATATATATATATATATATATATAATTTTAACCACGAACGAGTGGTATTGACTAATAACAACACTGCGCTAGCCAAGGATTCGAACCCATGTTGTACTTGTCTGCCTCATGGTAAGCGAGAACATGACGCTTTAAATCACAGAACCATCCAGCCCCGTGGGTGGTCCTGTGGTTTAAAGCGTCATGTGGTTCTCGGTTACTATAAGGCAGGCAAGTACAACATGGGTTCGAATCCTTGGCTAGCGCAGTGTTGTTATTCATATATATATATATATATATATATATATATATATATATATATATATATATATATATATATATATATATATATGTGTGTGTGTGAGTGTGTAATCGTGCCAAATACGTAAAGCTGGTCGATGAGCAAGAATTCGCTTAAAATTAAGTCCTTTCTAAAATTTTCTCTTATCCTTTTCAAGTTATATTTTTTTCATTTATCTTAATGTAAAAATTAATTTTGTACCAAAAGAGCCTTAGGAAAGCTTACCTAGCCTAATTAAAACAAGCGCAATTTAATTTAGCATAATGCAACTAAATTAATTGACAGTCAATGTACAAATATACAAATGAAATCTCATAAATGATTTCGTTACCAGATTTTTTAACAAAGATTCAGTAATTATCTTTTTAAAATTACACAGAGAAGAAATTGTGATTAAATTCCCTGAATCGTTTCTGAATATCTTTCGTTTCCTCGGACAGTGTGTGACTCTTGTGTGTTTAGCGCTCCTCCATGAAAGGGATGATAATGCAAAGTGAAGTATATTTTTAAAAGTCATCGGCCGTTTTCCACCAGGAAAAAGTCACCAACCCGTGTTTATCTCACAAGACATAGTGAGACACCAAGACATAGTGAGACACCAAGACGTGGTGAGACACCAAGACATAGTGAGACACCAAGACAGTAACACACCAAGACATAGTGAGACACAAAGACATAGTGAGACACCAAGACATAGTGAGACACCAAGACAGTAACACACCAAGACAAAGTGAGACACCAAGACATAGTGAGACACCAAGACATAGTGAGACACCAAGACATAGTGAGACACCAAGACAGTAACACACCAAGACACAGTGAGACACCAAGACATAGTGAGACACCAAGACATAGTGAGACACCAAGACATAGTGAGACACCAAGACAGTAACACACCAAGACATAGTGAGACACCAAGACGTGGTGAGACACCAAGACATAGTGAGACACCAAGACATAGTGAGACCCAAGACATAGTGAGACCCAAGACATAGTGAGACACCAAGACGTGGTGAGACACCAAGACATAGTGAGACACCAAGACATACTGAGACACCAAGACGTGGTGAGACACCAAGACATAGTGAGACACCAAGACATAGTGAGACACCAAGACAGTAACACACCAAGACATAGTGAGACACCAAGACGTGGTGAGACACCAAGACATAGTGAGACACCAAGACATAGTGAGACCCAAGACATAGTGAGACCCAAGACATAGTGAGATACCAAGACGTGGTGAGACACCAAGACATAGTGAGACACCAAGACATAGTGAGACCCAAGAAATAGTGAGACCCAAGACATAGTGAGACACCAAGACATAGTGAGACACCAAGACATAGTGAGACACCAAGACATAGTGAGACACCAAGACAGTAACACACCAAGACAGTAACACACCAAGACATAGTGAGACACCAAGACGTGGTGAGACACCAAGACATAGTGAGACCCAAGACATAGTGAGACCCAAGACATAGTGAGACACCAAGACAGTAACACACCAAGACATAGTGAGACACCAAGACGTGGTGAGACACCAAGACATAGTGAGACCCAAGACATAGTGAGACCCAAGACATAGTGAGACACCAAGACATAGTGAGACACCAAGACATAGTGAGACACCAAGACATAGTGAGACACCAAGACATAGTGAGACACCAAGACATAGTGAGACACCAAGACATAGCGAGATCCAAGACATAGCGAGACACCAAGACATAGTGAGACACCAAGACATAGTGAAACACCAAGACATAGCGAGACCCAAGACATAGTGAGACACCAAGACATAGTGAGACACCAAGACATAGCGAGACCAAAGACATAGTGAGACACCAAGACATAGTGAGACACCAAGACATAGTGAGACACCAAGACATAGCGAGACCCAAGACATAGCGAGACACCAAGACATAGTGAGACACCAAGACATAGTGAAACACCAAGACATAGCGAGACCCAAGACTTAGTGAGACACCAAGACATAGTGAGACACCAAGACATAGCGAGACCCAAGACATAGTGAGACACCAAGACATAGTGAGACACCAAGACAGTGAGACACCAAGACATAGTGAGACACCAAGACATAGTGAGACACCAAGACATAGTGAGACACCAAGACATAGTGAGACACCAAGACATAGTGAGACACCAAGACAGACACCAAGACATAGCGAGACCCAAGACATAGCGAGACACCAAGACATAGTGAGACACCAAGACATAGTGAGACACCAAGACATAGTGAGACACCAAGACATAGTGAGACACCAAGACATAGTGAAACACCAAGACAGAGTGACACACCAAGATAGTGAGACACCAAGACAGAGTGACACACCAAGATAGTGAGACACCAAGACAGAGTGACACACCAAGATAGTGAGACACCAAGACAGAGTGACACACCAAGATAGTGAGACACCAAGACAGAGTGACACACCAAGATAGTGAGACACCAAGACAGAGTGACACACCAAGATAGTGAGACACCAAGACAGAGTGACACACCAAGATAGTGAGACACCAAGACAGAGTGACACACCAAGATAGTGAGACACCAAGACAGAGTGACACACCAAGATAGTGAGACACCAAGACAGAGTGACACACCAAGATAGTGAGACACCAAGACAGAGTGACACACCAAGATAGTGAGACACCAAGACAGAGTGACACTTAGAGTGATCGTCCAAGGTAGAGTAATCTTTCAAGAGAAAGTGACGCACTGATACACAATGACTTATCATTTCATTGACTGAATTACGATCATTCAAGTTTCAGGTATTTACATATTCTACATTCTGTGTTCAGTCTCTACTCTGTGTTATATTTAATGTTTTACTAGTCGAAAATAAGAGTACGTAGCACATGTACAGGAGCCATCAAACTCCCTCTGCACGCGACCATCGTACACTGGTGTAGCGACCATTGTACACTGGTGTAGCGACCATCGTACACTGGTGTAGCGACCATTGTACACTGGTGTAGCGACCATTGTACACTGGTGTAGCGACCATTGTACACTGGTGTAGCGACCATTGTACACTGGTGTAGCGACCATCGTACACTGGTGTAGCGACCATTGTACACTGTTGTAGCGACCATTGTACACTGGTGTAGCGACCATTGTACACTGTTGTAGCGACCATTGTACACTGGTGTAGCGACCATCGTACACTGGTGTAGCGACCATTGTACACTGTTGTAGCGACCATTGTACACTGGTGTAGCGACCATTGTACACTGTTGTAGCGACCATTGTACACTGTTGTAGCGACCATTGTACACTGGTGTAGCGACCATTGTACACTGGTGTAGCGACCATCGTACACTGGTGTAGCGACCATTGTACACTGGTGTAGCGACCATTGTACACTGTTGTAGCGACCATTGTACACTGGTGTAGCGACCATTGTACACTGGTGTAGCGACCATTGTACACTGGTGTAGCGACCATTGTACACTGGTGTAGCGACCATTGTACACTGGTGTAGCGACCATTGTACACTGGTGTAGCGACCATTGTACACTGGTGTAGCGACCATTGTACACTGGTGTAGCGACCATTGTACACTGGTGTAGCGACCATTGTACACTGGTGTAGCGACCATTGTACACTGGTGTAGCGACCATTGTACACTGGTGTAGCGACCATTGTACACTGGTGTAGCGACCATTGTACACTGGTGTAGCGACCATTGTACACTGGTGTAGCGACCATTGTACACTGGTGTAGCGACCATTGTACACTGGTGTAGCGACCATTGTACACTGGTGTAGCGACCATTGTACACTGGTGTAGCGACCATTGTACACTGGTGTAGCGACCATTGTACACTGGTGTAGCGACCATTGTACACTGGTGTAGCGACCATTGTACACTGGTGTAGCGACCATTGTACACTGGTGTAGCGACCATTGTACACTGGTGTAGCGACCATTGTACACTGGTGTAGCGACCATTGTACACTGGTGTAGCGACTATTGTACACTGGTGTAGCCACCATTGAACACTGGTGTAGCCACCATTGTACACTGGTGTCGCGACCATTGTACACTGGTGTAGCGATCATTGTACACTGGTGTAGCGACCATTGTACACTGGTGTAGCGACCATTGTACACTGGTGTAGCGACCATTGTACACTGGTGTAGCGACCATTGTACACTGGTGTAGCGACCATTGTACACTGGTGTAGCGACCATTGTACACTGCGACCATTGTACACTGGTGTCACGACCATTGTACACTGGTGTCGCGACCATTGTACACTGGTGTCACGACCATTGTACACTGGTGTAGCGACCATTGTACACTGGTGTCGCGACCATTGTACACTGGTGTAGCGACCATTGTACACTGGTGTGCGACCATTGCGACCATTGTACACTGGTGTAGCCACCATTGTACACTGGTGTAGCCACCATTGTACACTGGTGTCGCGACCATTGTACACTGGTGTAGCGACCATTGTACACTGGTGTAGCGACCATTGTACACTGGTGTAGCGACCATTGTACACTGGTGTAGCGACCATTGTACACTGGTGTACAGCGACCATTGTACACTGGTGTAGCGACCATTGTACACTGGTGTAGCGACCATTGTACACTGGTGTAGCGACCATTGTACACTGGTGTACACTGGTGCGACCATTGTACACTGGTGTAGCGACCATTGTACACTGGTGTAGCGACCATTGTACACTGGTGTAGCGACCATTGTACACTGGTGTAGCGACCATTGTACACTGGTGTAGCGACCATTGTACACTGGTGTAGCGACCATTGTACACTGGTGTAGCGACCATTGTACACATTGGTGTAGCGACCATTGTAGCGACCATTGTACACTGGTGTAGCGACCATTGTACACTGGTGTAGCGACCATTGTACACTGGTGTAGCGACCATTGTACACTGGTGTAGCGACCATTGTACACTGGTGTAGCGACCATTGTACACTGGTGTAGCGACCATTGTACACTGGTGTAGCGACCATTGTACACTGGTGTAGCGACCATTGTACACTGGTGTAGCGACCATTGTACACTGGTGTAGCGACCATTGTACACTGGTGTAGCGACCATTGTACACTGGTGTAGCGACCATTGTACACTGGTGTCATTGTACACGACCATTGTACACTGGTGTAGCGAACACTGGTGTAGCGATCATTGTACACTGGTGTAGCGACCATTGTACACTGGTGTAGCGACCATTGTATACTGGTGTAGCGACCATTGTACACTGGTGTCGCGACCATTGTACACTGGTGTAGCGACCATTGTACACTGGTGTAGCGACCATTGTACACTGGTGTAGCGACCATTGTACACTGGTATAGCGACCATTGTACACTGGTGTCACGACCATTGTACACTGGTGTCGCGACCATTGTACACTGGTGTCACGACCATTGTACACTGGTGTAGCGACCATTGTACACTGGTGTCGCGACCATTGTACACTGGTGTAGCGACCATTGTACACTGGTGTCACGACCATTGTACACTGGTGTAGCGACCATTGTACACTGGTGTCGCGACCATTGTACACTGGTGTCACGACCATTGTACACTGGTGTAGCGACCATTGTACACTGGTGTCGCGACCATTGTACACTGGTGTAGCGACCATTGTACACTGGTGTAGCGACCATTGTACACTGGTGTAGCGACCATTGTACACTGGTGTCACGACCATTGTACACTGGTGTAGCGACCATTGTACACTGGTGTCACGACCATTGTACACTGGTGTAGCGACCATTGTACACTGGTGTCGCGACCATTGTACACTGGTGTCACGACCATTGTACACTGGTGTAGCGACCATTGTACACTGGTGTCGCGACCATTGTACACTGGTGTAGCGACCATTGTACACTGGTGTAGCGACCATTGTACACTGGTGTAGCGACCATTGTACACTGGTGTCACGACCATTGTACACTGGTGTAGCGACCATTGTACACTGGTGTCGCGACCATTGTACACTGGTGTCACGACCATTGTACACTGGTGTAGCGACCATTGTACACTGGTGTCGCGACCATTGTACACTGGTGTCACATACGAATCTTCACCGTTACAGAAATGTTGCATCACAAATATCAGAACTTTTAATGGGACACCTTTTTGTGTTAGCGATTAAAGTTAAGAATGAGACTGTTGTGCTACTGTTGTTGTTGTTGCACTGGCGGTTGCTAGTGTTATTGTTTTTATACTTGTTGCACTTGCGGTTGTTAGTGCTACTGTTGGTATTCTTGTTGCCCTGAAGTTGTTAGTGCTACTGTTGTTCTTGTTGCACTGGCGGTCGTTACTGGTGGTTATTAGTGCGTCTGTTATTCTTGTTGCACTGGTGGTTGTTGGTGCTACTGCTCTAGTTGCACTGGCGGTTGCTTGTGCTACCGTTATTATTCTTGTTGCACTGGCGGTTGCTAGTGCTACTGCTATTATTCTTGTTTCAGTGGCGGTTGCTTGTGCTACCGTTATTATTCTTGTTGCACTTACGGTTGCTAGTGCTACTGTGATAATTCTTGTTGCACTGGCGGTTGCTAGTGCTACTGTTATTCTTGTTGTAATGGGGTTGCTAGTGCTACTGTTATTCTTGTTGCACTGGCAGTTGCTAGTGCTGTTATTCTTGTTGCACTGGCGGTTGCTAGTGCTACTGTTGTTACTCTTGTTGCACTATCGGTTGCTAGTGCTTCCGTTGTTCTTGTTGCACTAGTGGTTGCTAGTGCTACTGTGGTAACTGCAGTTGCGTCTGATACTGTTCTTTTTGTTGCACCTGCTGTTGCCACTATTGCTGTTTTTGTTGCACCTGTTGTTGCACACTGTTGCTGTTTTTGTTGCACCTGCTGTTGCCACTATTGCTGTTTTTGTTGCACCTGTTGTTGCACACTATTGCTGCTTTTGTTGCACCTGCTGTTGCCACTATAGCTACTCTTCATCTAGCTGCTTCTTCTGCTCCTATATCTTCTATGACTGCTACTACTTTTATTACTAACACTAATTCTACTACTACCATTTCTACCACTACTCATTCTACTATTATTAATACTGCTGGTAGTAAAACTACTTTCGCAAATAGTTTTACAATTCATACTAATACTACCTGTACTGCTACTACTACCACTAGAACTATTACACCTATTTTTGCGACTACTGCTACAACAACTATCAATACTACTACAACTTTTACTAGTACTTTACTACTGCTGCTGCTGTCAGCCTAATTTGGGTTATCATATTCGGTTGCTGTGATTTAGTTTCTCGAAGAATATAATAGATCTTCAGTAGTTTTATTGTTCTTTAAGTAAACACAATAATATTACAACGAAAATAAATATTCGTAATGTTGTGCGTTTGGTATATTTCAGGACTGCAAGAAAATTCCTTGGTATGTTTATCTCAGCAACGACCTCACAACACATTACAACAGAGCAACCCAGCAACGCCCTCGGAACACAATATCACCGCATCAGTGATACGAAGTTCTCAGTCGACTTCACACCACGGTGAAAATAATTGTAAGAAGCTCATACTGGACATTTATCCATAGACTTTCATGATCAGGCCCCCATCTCCGGGTGGTCAGGAAGCTGTATCTAGCAGGAGAAGAATTACAACTCGTGACTAACAGTAAGGTTCGCATTTGCATATTTGCTGGATCTCTGTAGTAAACACCGCCGCTGCTCTCTACGATCGGAAACAAAACAGTAACAGAAATATTTTTTTCAGGCTGTGCAGAGTGATGCGGAAGCTCTCTGCTGCTGCATTCTGCTACGTAGCTAGCTGCTAGGTAGTGGTAATGCTGGCTAAGTTATTGGTGGTGCTAGTGTGGTTATTGGTTGTGCTAGTATGGTGGAGCTGGCGAGTTATCAGAATCTGGTGATTATCACCTACAAGTATGTGAAAAAAAAAAAAAACACATGGGATTATCAAGAAATTTATTGATATGTATTGTCCCTGGTGGACGAGAAGTATCCAGAATAAACGTTTTGTTTATTGCATTAGTGTTCTTTAACATATCTGCTGAGGTTATTGGCGAAATTAATAGTGATGTGAGATTATTAGTGTCATTGTTGAGGCTATTATTCGCTTTATTGAGGTTATTATTGGGAATTCTATCAATGGTGTTGGGTTATTAGCGGTGCTGGAGGAGGTATTAGTTATCGTGGTGGGATTAGTTTTGTTAGTGGGGTTTTTATTGATGCTGGTGGGGTTGTGGTGCTAGATAGATTATCAATGATGCTAGTGGGGTTATTTGTGGTGCTAGATAGTTTATCAATGATGCTAGTGGGGTTATTCATGATTCCATTGTAGTCATTGATGATTCTTAACTCATTAGTGATGCTGGTAAATTTATTGGCTGTTATTCGTGGTGCTGGTGAGGCAGTTGGCGAGGTTATTAGTAGTCGTGAGATGATTAATGGTACTGATGAGGCTCATTGTAGTGCTGGTGAGGTTGTTGAAGTTATTGGTAGTGCTGGTGATATTATTGCTACGAGAGCCAACTGATGGAGATGTAAGTCATCAGATTCAACACGGGAAATGCATGTGTCAGTATATCCTCCGTAATATTTTGTTGCCTTTTGTGTGTGGAAGAGAGAGAGGTGAAATACATTTCCAGACAAAATGGACAAAAATTAATGTCTGGGATGATGCAGACGGAATAATAATAATAATAATAATAATAATAATAATAATAATAATAATAATAATAATAATAATAATAATAAATGATGATGATAACCAAGACAACTTTTGTCTAACAAAAACAGAGTTTCTATGGTTTTCCAGAGGTTCTGAAAGTTATCAAGCGAATGTGATTAGGAAAATACTGAATAACACACACATACCATTGCAAGGAAAACTTTACAAAGCTCACAAATACCATTTTAAATGAGTAATTTAAAGCACTCTCATATAGCATTATCAACAACACACCTCACAACACACAAATAACAGTGTTAATGAATCACTTCACAACACTCACAAATACCCTAGTTAAACACTTCTCAACACACTCCATAACACATGCGAAAAACAGAATTAACACAACACTCCACAACGCATACGAATAAAAGCATTAACAAAACCCTCCACAACTCACAAACAGTACACAACACAAAATCCATTTCTATCAAAATACTACACAACACTGGCACACAAATAACAGTGGTAACAATGCGCTTCACAACGCTCCGGTTATCCACAATAAACAACAAAGTTGAAAAGCTCGCACATACTCGAGGACATTAAGCTCTACAAACACCATCTTGTTTCATTTGCAGTATTTTCTCGACTGTCGTTCTCATGGCAAACGTGCTTGAGGTATAAAAAAATAAAGAAAACAGAAGATATCTTGTTTACAGAGGCACACTACGTTTCGTTCACATGTAGCGAATTCTCGCAAGTGAACGAAATGTGTAGCTCAGTAAATAAAGGTTCTTCTGTTTCCTTAAATCTTTTATCACCGCTTGTCGGCTGTTGCTATAATTTCACATGTCTGAGGTACGTTACTTCAGCGGAACCTCTGAAAACCTCCTGTCATGATCTCCCTCCTGCAGTATTAATCGTAAATATTACTCGCTCGCCTCAGAAAAATAGAAAATCTGCTTATTTTTTTTTAAGTGAACAACCTGACCATATCTCTACCATGATCTGAACGTTAGGTAATACTTTATTGTACATATACGAAACTACAAGATATTCTTTAGAACTAAGTATGTTGAATTTTTTATGTTGTCTGATATGGTCAGAGGACTAGTAGTAAGTGTCTCATGAAGTCAGAGTCACAACACAAGCAGAAATCTATTGCGTCTTTTCTAAAGTTGTCAGAAAGTAGATAAGCAATGTTCAGTTAACTGTGGAAGTGAACAACCTCTTTCATTTATGTTAAACTTCTTACTGAAGATTCAATGAGCCATTGAGTTTATTATAAAGTTTTCAGTACACTTTTCTGGAGAATTTCCCGTGAATAAATTAATAGCTTAGTTCTTCAGTACTGTAAACAGTAAAGCTAAGTAACCTTCTTCATTATACCTGTGTTACACTGCAGTAGCTGAGTAGTGAAAGTCCTGATATCTTGACGATACATATATCTTATTGGTAGTTATAAAATGCTTGTTTAATTAATGATAGCGTAAGAGCAGTTTATGAAACTCTCTGATGTCTAATGCATGACTCCCTGAATGTTGGCCATGCAATACATTATACTCTACCATGCACATCACTTGGCTTGGAAACAATAATGGACAACTCACCCTTAAGAGAACATTGGTTTACCGCATCACAGAGCCCGAGCACACAAACAATAAATCAGTCTCGTCTGGGTGGAGAGTTTCCATTCTGTGTTTTAGGTTAAATTATACCTGAGATAGATGAAATGTGATTACGTGCTTTGTACTGTTTGTAGGTATAGTGTCGTCGTGATGCATTCAGAATAAGATGTGATATAGCTAGCACCATCAGGTGTAGTGTTGACATAACTAGAGAGAGCATATGTCGTGATGAAGTAGCCAACACTATTAAGTGTAGTGTTGACGAGAGTCGTTGTTACGTAGCAAAGGTCAGTAGATTTCATGGGGACGTAAACAGCATCAAGCATATGACAAGAACAACTCAACGAAGTGGATGACTGAATCTCTCGTCAGTGCTTAACAGATACTCGGATATGAGAGACGAGAGAGAGAGAGACAAGAGAAAGAGAGCGAGTGAGAGAGAGAGAGAGAGAGAGAGAGAGAGAGAGAGAGAGAGAGAGAGAGAGAGAGAGAGAGAGAGAGAGAGAGAGAGAGAGAGAGAGAGAGAGATAAGACAGAGAGAGATAAGACAGAGACAAGAGACAGAGACAAGGGAGAAAGAGACAAGAAAGAGAGAAAAGAAAGAAAAAGAGAAACGAGAGAGAAAGAGAGACAGAAGGAGAGAGAGAGAGAGGGAGAGACAATAGACAGACAAACATAAAGAGAAAAAAATAAACAAAATTCAAATTAATTCTTTTATATTCGTAAGAAATTAAAGTTTATTGAGGTTCTACCATTTCTTCTTTTATCAGATATTCTGAGATCATATTCACACAACCTGAAAGGATCAAAGAGTTCAATTTCCGCCGCAACTCTTGGATTAATTTACATATTAAAATCTTGGGGAGTTAATATGAGGCCTTGAGTATGAAGGTATTTACATAACGTTCATATCAATGATAACATAATAATAACTTACTCATGATAACTACTGAAAATAAGCCGAGGATAATATACTAATAGTAACACAACAATAGTTTACTAGAACCAAAGTATTGTAACATTCTAACGATAACAATACAGTTTCGTACTGAATAAAATTATGATTCTGGTTTGTTAGCAACACAGGAACATAGACCAAGACATTTAGTCTCTTTTCTGTCTCATAAGCACTTTTAATGACATAAATATCGCTATTATTACTGTTTACAATCAGTAGTAACTGTACATTAATGTGAAAGCTCGACGGTTTTCTTGTTATTCTTTAATATTTTTTGCCAGTGTAGTGTTTCCTTAAAATTCTATGGAGAAATGCGTTAGAATCTTCCTTTCGTAAATAATGATAACAATGCTGAAGCAAAGAACCAGAACCATAAAGTTAATGTAAACACAGAGAAGAAATTTTTTAAGTCAAGTTGTTTGAATGTGCGTAGGTGCAGTGCAGAGGTAAATGTGCGTAGGTGCAGTGCATAGGTGAATGTGCGTAGGTGCACTGCATAGGTAAATGTGCGTAGGTGCACTGCATAGGTAAATGTGCGTAGGTGCAGTGCATAGGTAAATGTGCGTAGGTGCAGTGCATAGGTAAATGTGCGTAGGTGCACTGCATAGGTAAATGTGCGTAGGTGCAGTGCAGAGGTAAATGTGCGTAGGTGCACTGCATAGGTAAATGTGCGTAGGTGCAGTGCAGAGGTAAATGTGCGTAGGTGCACTGCATAGGTAAATGTGCGTAGGTACAGTGCAGAGGTAAATGTGCGTAGGTGCACTGCATAGGTAAATGTGCGTAGGTGCAGTGCAGAGGTAAATGTGCGTAGGTGCACTGCATAGGTAAATGTGCGTAGGTGCAGTGCAGAGGTAATTGTGCGTAGGTGCAGTGCATAGGTAAATGTGCGTAGGTGCACTGCATAGGTAAATGTGCGTAGGTGCACTGCATAGGTAAATGTGCGTAGGTGCAGTGCATAGGTAAATGTGCGTAGGTGCAGTGCATAGGTAAATGTGCGTAGGTGCACTGCATAGGTAAATGTGCGTAGGTGCAGTGCAGAGGTAAATGTGCGTAGGTGCACTGCATAGGTAAATGTGCGTAGGTGCAGTGCAGAGGTAAATGTGCGTAGGTGCACTGCATAGGTAAATGTGCGTAGGTGCAGTGCAGAGGTAAATGTGCGTAGGTGCACTGCATAGGTAAATGTGCGTAGGTGCAGTGCAGAGGTAAATGTGCGTAGGTGCACTGCATAGGTAAATGTGCGTAGGTGCAGTGCATAGGTAAATGTGCGTAGGTGCAGTGCAGAGGTAAATGTGCGTAGGTGCAGTGCATAGGTAAATGTGCGTAGGTGCAGTGCAGAGGTAAATGTGCGTAGGTGCAGTGCAGAGGTAAATGTGCGTAGGTGCAGTGCATAGGTAAATGTGCGTAGGTGCAGTGCATAGGTAAATGTGCGTAGGTGCAGTGCATAGGTAAATGTGCGTAGGTGCACTGCATAGGTAAATGTGCGTAGGTGCAGTGCAGAGGTAAATGTGCGTAGGTGCACTGCATAGGTAAATGTGCGTAGGTGCAGTGCAGAGGTAAATGTGCGTACGTGCACTGCATAGGTAAATGTGCGTAGGTGCAGTGCAGAGGTAAATGTGCGTAGGTGCACTGCATAGGTAAATGTGCGTAGGTGCAGTGCAGAGGTAAATGTGCGTAGGTGCACTGCATAGGTAAATGTGCGTAGGTGCAGTGCATAGGTAAATGTGCGTAGGTGCAGTGCAGAGGTAAATGTGCGTAGGTGCAGTGCATAGGTAAATGTGCGTAGGTGCAGTGCAGAGGTAAATGTGCGTAGGTGCAGTGCAGAGGTAAATGTGCGTAGGTGCAGTGCAGAGGTAAATGTGCATAGGTGCAGTGCAGAGGTAAATGTGCGTAGGTGCAGTGCAGAGGAAAATGTGCGTAGGTGCAGTGCATAGGTAAATGTGCGTAGGTGCAGTGCATAGGTAAATGTGCGTATGTGCAGTGCATAGGTAAATGTGCGTAGGTGCAGTGCATAGGTAAATGTGCGTAGGTGCAGTGCATAGGTAAATGTGCGTAGGTGCAGTGCATAGGTAAATGTGCGTAGGTGCAGTGCATAGGTAAATGTGCGTAGGTGCAGTGCATAGGTAAATGTGCGTAGGTGCAGTGCATAGGTAAATGTGCGTAGGTGCAGTGCATAGGTAAATGTGCGTAGGTGCAGTGCATAGGTAAATGTGCGTAGGTGCAGTGCATAGGTAAATGTGCGTAGGTGCAGTGCAGAGGTAAATGTGCGTAGGTGCAGTGCATATGTAAATGTGCGTAGGTGCAGTGCATAGGTAAATGTGCGTAGGTGCAGTGCAGAGGTAAATGTGCGTAGGTGCAGTGCATAGGTAAATGTGCGTAGGTGCAGTGCATAGGTAAATGTGCGTAGGTGCAGTGCATAGGTAAATGTGCGTAGGTGCAGTGCAGAGGTAAATGTGCGTAGGTGCAGTGCAGAGGTAAATGTGCGTAGGTGCAGTGCATAGGTAAATGTGCGTAGGTGCAGTGCATAGGTAAATGTGCCTAGGTGCAGTGCAGAGGTAAATGTGCGTAGGTGCAGTGAATAGGTAAATGTGCGTAGGTGCAGTGCAGAGGTAAATGTGCGTAGGTGCAGTGCATAGGTAAATGTGCGTAGGTGCAGTGCATAGGTAAATGTGCGTAGGTCCAGTGCAGAGGTAAATGTGCGTAGGTGCAGTGCATAGGTAAATGTGCGTAGGTGCAGTGCAGAGGTAAATGTGCGTAGGTGCAGTGCATAGGTAAATGTGCGTAGGTGCAGTGCATAGGTAAATGTGCGTAGGTGCAGTGCATAGGTAAATGTGCGTAGGAGCAGTGCAGAGGTAAATGTGCGTAGGTGCAGTGCATAGGTAAATGTGCGTAGGTGCAGTGCATAGGTAAATGTGCGTAGGTGCAGTGCATAGGTAAATGTGCGTAGGAGCAGTGCAGAGGTAAATGTGCGTAGGTGCAGTGCAGAGGTAAATGTGCGTAGGTGCAGTGCAGAGGTAAATGTGCGTAGGTGCAGTGCAGAGGTAAATGTGCGTAGGTGCAGTGCAGAAGAAAATGTGCGTAGGTGCAGTGCATAGGTAAATGTGCGTAGGTGCACTGCATAGGTAAATGTGCGTAGGTGGAGTGCATAGGTAAATGTGCGTAGGTGCAGTGCATAGGTAAATGTGCGTAGGTGCAGTGCATAGGTAAATGTGCGTAGGTGCAGTGCATAGGTAAATGTGCGTAGGTGCAGTGCATATGTAAATGTGCGTAGGTGGTGATGCATCGGTAACTGTGCGTAGGTGCAGTGCATAGGTAAATGTGCGTAGGTGCAGTGCATAGGTAAATGTGCGTAGGTGCAGTGCATAGGTAAATGTGCGTAGGTGCAGTGCATAGGTAAATGTGCGTAGGTGCAGTGCATAGGTAAATGTGCGTAGGTGCAGTGCAGAGGTAAATGTGCGTAGGTGCAGTGCAGAGGTAAATGTGCGTAGGTGCAGTGCAGAGGTAAATGTGCGTAGGTGCAGTGCAGAGGTAAATGTGCGTAGGTGCAGTGCAGAGGTAAATGTGCGTAGGTGCAGTGCAGAGGTAAATGTGCGTAGGTGCAGTGCAGAGGAAAATGTGCGTAGGTGCAGTGCATAGGTAAATGTGCGTAGGTGCAGTGCATAGGTAAATGTGCGTAGGTGCAGTGCATAGGTAAATGTGCGTAGGTGCAGTGCATAGGTAAATGTGCGTAGGTGCAGTGCAGAGGTAAATGTGCGTAGGTGCAGTGCAGAGGTAAATGTGCGTAGGTGCAGTGCAGAGGTAAATGTGCGTAGGTGCAGTGCAGAGGTAAATGTGCGTAGGTGCAGTGCATAGGTAAATGTGCGTAGGTGCAGTGCATAGGTAAATGTGCGTAGGTGCAGTGCATAGGTAAATGTGCGAAGGTGCAGTGCAGAGGAAAATGTGCATAGGTGCAGTGCAGAGGTAAATGTGCGTAGGTGCAGTGCAGAGGTAAATGTGCATAGGTGCAGTGCAGAGGTAAATGTGCGTAGGTGCAGTGCATAGGTAAATGTGCGTAGGTGCAGTGCATAGGTAAATGTGCGTAGGTGCAGTGCAGAGGAAAATGTGCATAGGTGCAGTGCAGAGGTAAATGTGCGTAGGTGCAGTGCAGAGGTAAATGTGCGTAGGTGCAGTGCATAGGTAAATGTGCGTAGGTGCAGTGCAGAGGAAAATGTGCGTAGGTGCAGTGCAGAGGAAAATGATTTCATTGTTTAGGTTAGGAGAGAGAGAGAGAGAGAGAGAGAGAGAGAGAGAGAGAGAGAGAGAGAGAGAGAGAGAGAGAGAGAGACAACACTCTCACACGTCACCCACTTAGCTACTCCTATCCCAGCCCAGCAGGTGGGATTGTGCCTTATACAAGACCACAGACCTACATCCCTGCATCTGCCTCAGTACCCTACCTCTCTCAAGGGCAGGCACTTTACATTCCCTACACACCCACCACCTCAAGCTGACCACTTCATCATGAGGAGCCAGTCTATCAGCATCCTGTCGGCCAACATTAGAGGTTTCATTACTAATGTTGGAGAGCTCACACATAGTTTTGTGAACACTCGACGTCCCGACATGATAGCTGTTGTTGAAACATTTTTGGATGACAGGACTCCAGAAAATTTTGCAAGAATTGCTGGCTACACCTCATGGATGAGAAGAGACAGGCAAGGGCAAGGAGGTGTTGCTTTGTGCTTCTCTAAAAGTGTTCATGCCCAGCACATTGATGTTGCCACCCCTACACATCTTGAAATGATGTTCTTCAAGCTCTGTATAAACACTAGTACCTCTGTACTAGCATGTGCAATGTACAGACCTCAGTGGCAACATGCAGACCCTATCAACTTCCTAATGGAAAATATTGACTCCCTTCTGCTACAACACAACTATCAACATATTATAATTGTTGGTGACCTCAACCAGCACCTTATACAGAGGGACTTTGATGACCTTCTTGCAGTGTTTGACATGAGAAACTTTGTTGATTTCCCTACTCATATCTCTGGCTCCTCCCTTGACCCAGTAGTGAGTGATCTGGCAGAAGGCATAGTCACTTGTCAACCCCTCGGCTACGTTGGATCCTCTGACCACAAGGCTATTTTTACGACACTTAAGATCCCAACAGAACGTGGTGAGGAGTCCACACGCACAACCTGGCTATGGGAAAGAGGTAATTGGCCAGCCCTTTGCTCTGAGCTCGCCACCACCGACTGGAATGCTCTTCTCCAAGGGGATGTTGACAACCAAGTGAAATCCTTCACTGGACACATCCTTAATCTACAACAAGAACACATTCCTCACCGGCAATATGTGACGAAGCCTACAGATCAGCCTTGGTTTGGCTTTCGTTGTAGAGAGGCTGCTACTGCTAAGTACAAAGCATGGCGAAGGTATAAGAGACATCCTACCACCTATAACAGGAACTTGCACATGCAAGCCTGTAGGCATATGGGTGATGTTCAATAGTGGGCCATTGCTAAATGGGAGGTGGACACTAAAAGAAAGTTAGCATCAGGTAGGGTAGGCTCCAAAACCTGGTGGTCCCTGGTCAAGGACAGACAAGGTTATCTGCCTGATGAACTTATTCCACCTCTAAATCGACAGGATGGGACCACCTCTACTAGTAGTCAAGAGAAGGCAGACCTCTTTGCTGAACACTTTGCTACCAAAATGCAAGTTCCTGATCCAGCAAGGGACCCTCCTTGGCTAGCTGCAAGAACTGTGTCAAAACTGTCAGTGGTGACAATAAGGCAGGAGGAGGTGCATTTCCTACTTAAATCGCTTGACCAAGAAAAGGCTGTGGGCCCAGACAAGTTGAGCCCAAGATTGTTGAGAAGATGTGCAGACCAGCTAGCAGCACCTCTAACTCGCATCTTTCAGCACTGCCTAGTACAGTGTAAATGGCCCTCTCTATGGAAAGAGGCAAATGTAGTCCCTGTTCACAAAAAGAAGAGCAGATCAGAAATCAGCAACTACAGACCAGTGTCACTCCTGTCAATCACTGGTTAGATCCTTGAGACAATAATCTCAAGACAAATGACAGAGTTTTTTGACTACCACTCACTACTTTGTGATCGTCAATACGGCTTCAGGAAAGGTTACTCTGCTGCTGATCTGTTGTTAAACCTCTCCACTAAGTGGCACCAGTCACTGGATGAATCCAAAGTCAGCTGTGTGGTAGCACTGGACATTGCTGGCGCTTTCGACCGGGTGTGGCACCAGGGCCTCTTAGCAAAACTTCAAGCACTGGGAATTGCAGGCTCTACGCTATGTCTCCTCAGTGATTACCTTCATGGTAGATCTCTAAGTGTAGTTCTCAATGGAACGGAATCAGCAAGACATCCTATTGGGGCAAGTGTTCCACAAGGAAGCGTGCTGGGTCCATTGTTATGGAATGTCTACTTCAACGACCTTCTTCATCTCATCCCAGAATCACATGCATATGCAGACGACTGTACACTGACATTCACTTATCCAAGAGAAGAAATGCCAGCTGCTCTAAGCTACATCGATCACCAGCTGAGAGCTATATCAGCTTGGGGAAATAGATGGCAAGTAACATTTGCACCTGAGAAAACGCAAATGATGGTCGTCTCTAGGCACCATGATGGTAATGCTGGTGCAGTAGTAAGGATGAATGGGAGGATGTTGGCACCTGGAGAAGAAGTTGATATCCTTGGGGTGAAATTCGACTCCAAACTAACCATGAAGAACCATGTTGTAAATCTTGCAAACAAGGCAGCCAGGAAGCTTACAGCACTTCGCCGTATCTCCCATCTGCTTGACAGTAGGGGTTGCAAGATCCTGTACGAGGCACAAGTACGCTCGCACCTTGAGTATGCTCCACTTTCTTGGTTTGCCTGCCCCCCCTCTCATCTGCGACTGCTTGACAGAGTAGAGAACAGAGCAAGACGTCTCATCTCTCGCCTGGACCCATCCTGGATAGATCTGTCATTTCAGCAGAGCCTTCAACATAGGAGGGATGTGGGTGGCCTTACTGTTATGTACAAGGCCAATATTGTCAAAATACCACACTTGGATCCACTTCGAGGACAGCGTGAAACAAGCTTTTATGCCACAAGACGGGCAGAAAGCAGCAACTTCACTCTGGCTGTACCCTTCTCCAGAACATCACTCCATCTGAGACCATACATACCCAGGATGACTCGAGTATGGAACACATTCGTACAGCATAATGATGTCAACGAGATAAAGTCAGTTGATCAAATGAAAATGCTGGCCCACAGATGGCTCCAACTTCATCCTGTTTCCTACTTGTATGTCTCATAACAATAAAAATGCTTTCAAATGAGCTGATGTAGGTAACAGCTCTTACCTTGCCAATAAAGTTAGGAATCCTTAAGGAAAGAGAACCAGTGATAATGATAATGGTTTCCTACCAATTGATTAAAGTGGAGACAAAGTTTTAGTAATGAGCAACATATATTTTAAGTAAATGTGGATAAATATATATAAGACAGCAATTTGTACAAAAGGAAAAGCAAGGTGATAAGAGCATAAAAAAATTAGGTAAAGAGTGATTGGACATCGGACTTGAAAGAGTGAGTATGAAGAAAGTGAATGAGTTGGAATATTTGGGAGTGGATTTGCTGGTGGATTGGTCAGTGAAAGATGAGGAGATCGAGGGCAATGTGGTGTGAATATTATGCAGAAGCTTTGTAGTTTGAGATTAGGAGCTTTGGGGCTACTAAAAGTATTATCTAGAGGGCTGAGGAGTAGTTGACGAGGTGGGATGTACATGGAGAGAGGGTAGAACGAAATAGGGTGACTTGGAGCGTGCATAAATGGATAATGGAAGGAAGTGTGCCGGTCGTCTTATAGAAAGTTGGAGGGAGGGGAGTTAAGGAGGCTTTGTATGATAGGGGCTTGGACATCCAGCAAATGTGTGAGTTACATGATGTACATGTCCACCGCTCGGCTACAGACTTTTCTTTTCCCGTTTATCGCAAGCCTATGCACAGTAGCGTGTATATTTATTAATTTTCTTACTGTGCTCTCTCTGTCAAGAAAATTGTTATCATTTCTCTCTTTCTCCGTTCCCTCTGCATTTGTGACTCTCAGTTCCTGGATTCGGAAATATCCACTCTTCGTAATTCGTTTTCTCTTCCGATTTCATAAACGCTGCCTTCTCACATGGTAACGGATTTTCTTCTCTCCCAAACTCTTTACTCTTTTGAAATCCCCTGTTCTATGTCTTCTCTGCATTTCCAGTTTTTCTAATATCAACAACTATCTCCGTTCCTTAAAGTTACTTTTCGTCAAACTAACACCTTTCGCACTAATCTAGTTCATACCTCTCTTCCTGTTATAGATGCCCCTGGTGTCTACTCTGTTTCATGGGTCTCTGGTCTTCTCCAACACTTTGGAGAGACTGGTCGCTCTCTTTCTGACAGACTCAAAGAACACAAAAGAAGTGCTAGGAATGCCAACACCAATAATGCTCTTTTCAGTCATGTTAGAGATCACAGTCGTGCTATTGACTGGCCCTCTGCTAAAACCGTCAACTCTACTTCAAGCTTTTACACTCGCAGTCTTGTTAAAGCATTCCTTATACAGCTTTCCCTGTATGAATCTTGGTCCTGGCTTTGACTCTAGATGCCTTCCTTTCTCATTATTCTGTCCAATGCTCCAAACTTCATAACACTCATGACTTAACCTGATCCTTTCTTCTCATTTCCTAATGTTTCCTTTTTCTGCCTGTTGTATCCTGTTAGTTACCCCCCTCCCCACCCAACCTCTGCGTTTGGTCCTACCCCTTGTGTGCCTTTAGCTCTTCTGCGGTGCTCCTTTTCTTGTCCTTAGACTGACCCCACTTACACTTCTACTTAGTCTTCTCCTCCCGTTCGTCCACAATAGTAATAACTGTTACTTTGGCCCCCTTCACCCTTCACGCATCTTTTTTCTCTCTTTTGCCAATAAGTTACTCTCCCTACTTTCTACTACTATTTGTTTTACTACTACTTCCACTACCTACCTACCACTACCAGTATTTCCTCCTCGCCCTCTCTTGCTCACATCTCTTTTCCCGATCGTCAATACATATTGGCCTTCTCACACTTTTCAACAAGTTTGACTTTGTAAATGGTCCAAGTCAGACAGAAACGTTGTCCTAAGCTCCTCTTTCCTATGTACGAATTATTTGTGTATTTTTTTTTTCATATAATTTATCTGTTGAAGAGGACCTCAGCAGGAGGTCGAAATACACAGATCAATATATATTGATCAAATTAACATCATTTACAAACAGGAACACTTCTGAGGCTATTCCTTCCAACATGTCATTCACATACACCAAAAAACTGCACCGGTTCTAGGACTGGCCCCTGTGGATCCCCGCTCATGTCTTCCCGACAGGTATTCCCTGATCCATTGCAGTGCCTTCCCTGTTATACCTGTCTGTTCTTCCGGCTTACGGAACTGTGTCCAAAGCCTTCTTACAATCCTAGAAAACGCAATCTCTACATGAATGGTACATAATACCGACAAGTTAAAAAATTTAGACATGTGTAACATCTGGGTATCTCAGATGTTGCACATGTGTCTAAATTTTTCAAAACGAAATCTAACCACTCCTCTCTCACTTGTCTTACTGCTGTCACCCTGTCATAGAACTCCAGTAGCCTTATAAGAGGATTTCCCATCCCTGAAACCGTGCTGGTTGTGGTTGATAAGCTCATTCTTTTCTAGGTGCTCCACCACTTTTCTGATAATTTTCTCCATAGATATTGAATACTATACTTGTTAGTGACACTGGTCTGTAGTTTCGTGCTTCGTGTCTCGCCCATTTTAAAAAATTGGAGCTACATTTGCTGTCTTCCATACCTCAGGTAGTCACCCTGTTTCGATAAATTTGCTCAAGATTATTGTTAGTGGCACACATAGTGCCTCTGCTCTCTCTCTCAGGGCCAATGGAGAGATGTTATCCAGCCCCATCGCCTTTGAGGTATCTAGCTGACGTAGCAGCCTCTTCACTTCTTCCTCAGTTGTATGTATTGTGTCCAACACTTGGTGGTGTACCCCACCTTTCCCTCTTTCTGAAGTCCCTTCTGTCTCCTCTGTGAACACTTCATTGAATCTCATGTTGAGCTCCTCACATACTTCTTAGTCGTTTCTTGTGATCTTCCCTTCTTCCTTCTTCAGTCTGATTACCTGGTTCTTGACTGTTGTGTTCCTCCTGATGTGGCTGTACAACAGCTTCGGGTCAGATTTGGCTATCACTGCTATGTCATTTTCGTATTGTCGTTGGGCCTCTCTTCTTACCTGTGTATATTCATTTCTGGCTCTACGACTGCTATCCTTATTCTCCATTTTCTACCACACTTGGTTTTGTTCTCTACAGCTTTGTGTAAACCAAGGGCTCATTCTGGCCTTCTCGTTATTTATGTTACCCTTGGGTACAAACCTCTCCTCAGTTTCCTTGCATATTGTCATGTATTCTATCATCTTATTTACTGACTTCCGTGCCATTGCTCTATCCCACTGAACCTCGTGCAGGAAATTATTCATACCTCTGTAGTCCCTGTTCTTGTAGTTTGGCTTCGTTTGTCTTGCTTTTCTTATTTCGCACTCCACTTGTAACTATGCATTCGAAGCTCAGAACCACGTGTTCACTGGGTCCTTCATATGTGATGTCCTCAATATTTTCACTACTCAAGGTGAATACTAGACCCAGTCTTGCTGGTTCATCCTCTCCTCTCTCTCTGGTCATGTCCCTTACGTGTTGGTACATGAGGTTTTCCGGTACCACCTCCATCATCTTAGCCCTCCACGTTTCTGGGCCCCCATGTGGCTCCAAGTTCTCCCATTCAATTTCTTTTTGACATAAGTCACCCACAATCAGTAGCTTTGCCCTGCTAGCGTGAGCCCTACTGGCTACTTCAGCCAGTGTGTCAACCATTGCTCTGTTATTCTCATCATACTCTTGCCTGGGTCTCCTGCTGTTCTGTGGTGGGTTATACATCACTATAATTACCACCTTGGGACCTCCAGACTAAAGTGTTCCTATTATGTAGTCTCTTGCTTCTCTCCTGTCTCCTCTCTCCAGCTCCTCAAAATCCCATTGGTTTTTGATGAGCAGTGCCACTCCTCCACCCCTTCTCTTCCCTCTGTCTTTCCTTAGGATCTGAAATCCCAGTGGAAAGATGGCATTTGTTATTCCTGTGAGCTTGGTTTCGGTGAGAGCTATGATGTCAGGTGATGCCTCTGATTTTTTCGTGCTCTTATTCGTTATTCCATGAGCATTGGTGTAGCATACCTTCAGTTTCCTCTCCAACACTGTGTTCTGGGGGTCTGTGAAGGTGTGGGGTCTGGTAGTGTGCTGTGGGATTCTACAGCAAATTGTGGTGTGGGGACTGTAAATGTGGATTGTGGTTTGTGCTCTGACAGAGTGTTTGGTTGTCCTCTGAGGACTCTGTCCTTGTCTCTCTTCCTATCCCCTTTCGTTTCTGAGTCTTGTCCCTCACCTGCTGTCATTCTGTTCTTGTTCTCTCGAGGCCTAGGAACAGCCATGGCTTCTCTTGCAGGATCCTGTTCCGTACTGTTTCTGTCCTGAAAATCTGTTTCACCAGCCGATTTCTCCCCTTCAAGTAACCTCCTATTCTCTGAAAATTTACTTAGTCATATCCTCCTCACCTTTTTCTTTGATGTTTCCAATCTCCTGTTTTTCTTTCTACCGTCTTTCATGTGTCCTCCCTTCGCTCTCCTGAAGCCCATGAATAAACACTGAATTCTCCCTCTCCTCCCGCCATTGCCTTTTCCTCTGTATCACTGGATCCCATTTGTACATAGCCACCGTCTCCCTTATTTTTTTCCTGTAACTCTTGGTGGCATGGCAGTGCTTCTGCATGGGACCTGTCACCTTCTCTACCTTCTTCCCTCTCACTGCTATCCTTACTCCTAACAGCTCTCCGCCTAATTCCTCGGCCTTGCATAGTGGATAGTGCCTTTGCGTAAGTCTTATCTCCTTCCTTTCCATTGGGCTCCTCGTTTAATATGGGTGTACCTGCTTCAGATGCCATGTCTCCTCTGGGCAATAGCCCTGTAACTCGTTTCAGTACATTTACCTCATATTCTAGGGCCTGTATCCTGGCTTCTTCTGCTTCAGCTTGCGACTCCCATTTCTTCTCTGCCTCTATTCTCTCTTCCATTTTCGCAGAAAGCTCATCTACTTTACTCTCCCACTTTTGTTCCATCCATTTTTGTGTGTGCTCGCGCGCGCGCGCGCGCGCGTGTGTCTGTGTGTATGTGTGTGTATGTGTGTATGTGTGTGTGTATGTGTGTGTGTGTGTGTGTGTGTGTGTGTGTGTGTGTGTGTGTGTGTGTGCTCGCTCGCGCGTGTATGTTGTGTGAGTGTGCGTATGTGTGTGTACATCTCAGTATATTACAGAAGTTTTGTCCGAGTTTGTCACTGTCACGAACGTTGTGTCACTGTCACAAACGTTGTGTCACTGTTACAAACGTTGTGTCGTTGTGTCACAAACGTTGTGTCACTGTGCCACAAACGTTGTGTCACTCAACTCGTCTCCGTGCCTCAGCTGCTGTTCCAGTAACAGCTACTGTCTGTGTCACAGCTGTGGCCAATACACACATCTCTACAACTTTTCTTCTGATGGTCGTTATTCATTTACCATAGTTGACCTTTTTGACTCAGATTGTTTGTGCAGACCCACAGTTGTTTTTCTGATCTACATTCGTCTCACGAGACCAACAGATGTGTTTCCTGACTCTCAGCCGTTTTTCATGACAGAGTCGTATTTCGTGGCCCACGGTAAGTTTTTCTTGGGGTTCATTCGTTTTTCCAGATAATCAGAGTGGCTTTCCTGCTCTATTAATCCCTTAAAGAGTGTCAAGAAGGCAAATACCAGGAGTGGCAGGAGTAATGGTAGAAGCAGTTGCGTGGAGGCGGAAAGTGCGTGGCAGAGGCAAGTGCACAGCTAGTGCAGGTGTGTGGATGCTGAAAGTTTGTGGCAGAGACAGATGCATAGCCAGGGGAGGTGTGTGATGGGAAAGATGTGCGGCAGAGGCAGGTACATAGGGGCATAGCTTGTGCAGGTGTGTGACTGAGGCTCGTATTTGTATATGTAACCACCTCCGTGCAGTCAGAGAAACTGGTGGCACTCACCGAACTTTCTAAACACAAGCACCAAAATTCTTGTTGGTTTTTACAGCGAATCTTCTAACACACACACACACACACACACACACACACACACACACACACACACACACACACACACACACACACACACACACACACACACACACACACACACACCTCGCACCTCCTAGTCTACTTAAAACCTTACCCGTGACAGACTCCGAATTTACCCTTCTGCATGCCTGCACTTCCGCCAAATACCATATCCCACATACCTTGATTCTGTCAACCACTGTCCATCCTAACCCCATCCCCAAGCCCCCCCCTATCCAATTACCGACCTCTAGTAACCTTGATTTCACCGTATTAACTCTCATTCCGGTATTCATACCAAACATCTGAATCACTCTACCCACCCTCCTTAACTCCTCCTTACCCCTTAGCAAAACAGTAGTATCATCCACATACCCAACGATGCCCCCTTTGCACCCCCCTTCCATCTCCTGTTTGTCCATCACCCTCTCAACAGACTCATAAAAAGGATTCTGCACACACGCAAAGAGCAGCTGTGACATCGGACAGCCCTGTCTCAAACCTCTCTCCATTGGTACACTTTCACCCAACCTCCCATTGACCTGTACCCTCACCTCTGCCCCATCATACAGGGTGTTCACCCACCTCACTACCCCCTCCCGAAACCCCAACCTCTCTAAGCAAACCCCTAAGAAATCTCTGTCCATGCAATCATAAGCATTCACCCAATCTAAACCTAGTATTCCCCCTCCCGTACATCTCTCTAGAAAATCCCTAATCAAACCATGTCCATCCCTCATCCTTCTTCCCGGAATTCCCAACTGTCCCCTATGTAACACTAAACCCAACACTTTCCTCATTCTGTTGCCCAAAACCTTAGCAAAAATCTTGTAATCCGAGCACATTAACGTAATCGCACGGTAATCATTAAAAACTCGGCATTCCTTCTTTTTGGGCACTAAAACCGTGACACCCGTTCTTTGTGATTTCCCCATCCTCCCACTACTTAACATAAAACTCAAAACCCCCACCAGACAATGCCGTACACTCCCCCAATGGTACCTATAAAAATCGTTTGGTATTCCGTCTATGCCTGGGGTTTTACCCTGGCACATCCCAAAAACTGCCTCCTCCACCTCCTCTACACTAATACTACCCTCGATTCTGTCACTGTCCTGCTCACTTAATACCCTATTAAACCCTTCATCCCCAAACCGTCCCTCACCCACTCCCCCGCCAACCCTCCTCCACTTCTCCCTAAACCAAAAATCTGCATACAAACTAATATTTTCCGTGGTGGATAGGCCTTGACCCTCCTCAAAGCCACCCCCCCCCCTGTACCTGCCTCAATATACGCCAAGGTGGTCTTCGCCTGCCGTTCCTTAAACCTCCTTAATACAAAACCCGATGGGCTATCTCCCCTTAAGACATCCTCCAACCCTGCCCTAACTCGAATTGCCTCAAATTTTTCATTGTGAATTTCCGCCAACCTATTTCGCAAACGTTCCATGTCCTCACTCCGCCCCACCCGTTCCTCTGCATAACAGTCATTTAACTGACCCTCAAGATAATTTTGTAGGCCATAGCTCCACCTAGCCATCTCCTTACCCCGTACTTTAAAAAATTTCGCAATTTCAACTTTAGCCCTCATTTCCCACCAATCCAGCAAATCCATTTCCATATTCCTAGTCTCCCAAAAGGATTTCCACCAATCCTCAAACCCCGTAGGGTCACCCTCGTCCCTAAGTAGCCTCACATTTAATTTCCAGTATCCTGCATAAACTCTCACTATGCCATCTACCCTCAAATCTGCTATAACAGCACGATGATCAGAAAAACCCACATCGATAGTCCTCACCCTCTCCACACCTATGCCCTGCCTAACATAAATCCTATCTAACCGTGCCTCATATCCCCTACGAATAAAAGTGTGCTCCACTCCATATCCCCTACTTCCCACCACATCTACCACTCCAACATCTCGCTAAACATCCCGCAGAACCCCCAAAACACAACCCGCCCCCCTCAGAACCACATCACCCTTCCTAATGACACAATTCCAATCCCCACCAATCACCGTAAAAGCAGGTAAACCTCTCAAGTGATATACCAGAACCTCGCGTACAAAATCCACCTTCACTCTAGTGTTACTAGTTGCTGGCATGTACACACCTACAAAACTAACCCTCCTGGCCCCCCAAAACCCATCCACCCTGACAACCCTCCCCCCCCTCCTCCCAACCCAGGATACGCAAAGGACTGGTCTCCTTTACCGCCACAGCCACACCTCCTTTCAACCTCAAAGCATCACATGTAAACAACCTATAACCTTTCAACAACAACTCACATCCTAACCTATGGTTATGTTCCTGCAAAAAACAGACATCAATACTAAATATCCTCAAAACCCACTCTAACCATACCCTCTTGACCTCGGTTTTAAGACCGTTTACATTGAAAGTTACACACCTGAATTTTACAAGAATGGCGGCTTACCCCTGTGCCGCTGAGGCTTACTTGGTCCTCCTTTCTTAGGTCTCGGTTCTTCTCTATCATTCCCTCGTTCCTGCCCTCCAACCCCTCCCTGTCCCTTCCCACCTAGCTTCCCATTGCCCCCCCCTCCTCCCGGACTTGCCTTTGCTACCACAGCTGCCCATATCTTCCCAGGCCTCTGCGCTGGTGTGAGGACTTCGTCCATGTCTGATGCCCCCGCTGATCTCTTGCGGGAGCTACCCTCTACACACATTTCTTCTGCAACCACATCTTCTTGATGGACCTCCACCACCACATTGCTCTCCTTTCGAACCTCACTCAAGTCTTCCTTACCCTGCTTCTGTTCATCCATCACCTTGTCATCACCTGACCTCACATCACTTTCCACACCATGCTCCGACTCTTCCAAAAAATCCTTCAGCACAGCCTCCAAAATCCCGTCCTGAGCTGACTCTGTAGTACCTAACGGTCTGTCTGACAGCGATATTCCCTCCCCCCCCGTTTCCACTGGTAGTGTAACACACGTCTCCAAAACCACCTCTGCCCTGTCGACCTCCTCACTCCATAGGCCTGTACCCCGGCGTTCCACTTCACCCGTCATAACGTCCGCGGCTTCTAATGGCGTATCCACAGAAGCTGTCTCCTGACGCCTAGGGCCCTGTCTCCTGGGGCATTGTGCCACCATGTGTTCATAAGAGTCACATAAACGGCACGTCTTCCTCTGCCCCACATAGTGTACAAAAACCTGTGTTCTATGGTTATGCAATGTAACATATGATGGTATCGGCCTCCTCAGGGTCATTTTCAGTGTGAAGGATCCTTCCGGCATCCCCTCATAAGGGCCGTCCCTCCACATTCCCATGCTCGTCGAGTGTACAGTCCCATAACCACTGAACACATCTTGTAGGCTGTATGCTGTTGCCTCAAAAGGTACATTCCTTACCTTCACCCAAGTAAAATACTTAGACACATCATGCAAGCATACTTCCACTGCCGAATTGATACTCATCCGCCTTTCTTGAAATTCGTCGACGATGGTAGAGTAGAAGTCAGCCCTCATGAACTTCACGAAGACCCTTGACATACCATTCAGTGCCACACCATACAGCTCTTCATTGGGGATGCCATAACAGTCCCTGATAATGCTTGGCAGGAGAACGTTCATCGTGGCGTTGCTTAAAGATCCTCTAACCAGCTCAATGCAGACAGTATTTATGCGCCGGTACAGTCGGTCCGCCATCTTGGTGCTAATGTTTTCCTCACCAGGTGGCGTGCAAGAGAACCTGTAGAAGCGTCCTCTCTCCCCGCAGGTCGAGAGACGAATGTGTAGGGTTAACATATTATATTGTGCACTCTTGTAGTCCGAAATCAGGTTTGGTTTTTCTCAGGTAGGGTGAAGAGGTCTGACTGGGGTAGGAGGGTGTTGTATTTTGAAGGATGTGACGGTATCACATATGCTCTTTTGAGCTGGTACCATATGATGTCAAGTCATGGTAATGAATATCAGGTTTCACTTTGGTTTTTAGTTGTACAAGAATACGTATCAAATTTCTCCCCGAGTTGGTTTTTTTGTTTGTGTTTTTCTTTAGACTTTTTTGTTACATGATAGTATAATTTTCATGAGGATTTTTTTTGTGTGTGTGAGTCTGCGAACGCGCAGAGTTAAAATGTGCAGTGAGTTAAATTTTGTAACACTGTTTGCTCTTATATAGTATGTGACGATCCGATACTGTGTTCTTGTATTAATATAATTTGTGATGTGAGAATAGCAGTCGGTTTTTATAACTATTGTGATGTAGTTAAGAAAATGAACAATGGTGAGATGATGTACAATATGGTGAAATGGGATTAAAAGAGGTGATAGGATTTTTACTGTTTGATTTTTCACTGACTGCTTTTCTTCAGTGTGTATAATGTAATTTAGCAGATGGGAAGGGGTAAGAGGATTGTTTTTTATTTTCATTAATTACACGTTCTTTTTTTTTTGATTAAATGGCTTTAGTATTAAAGGCATAAGGCATCTATAAGTTTGCGTGGAAAAAAAATAATGTCTTTATTTACTAAAAGTACATGCAAAACAACCACTGTGGTTGTTTTGCATATTCTGATATCACCTGTTTACTGCTATCTTATTGCACTACAAGTACATGTACATGGTATAATCCTAGCTGACATCAATGACATACTACTATATAGAAAGCCCCTTGTTATGCTGTACATTTCGGGCAAATTAGATTAATTTTGTCTCAGGATGATACCCACACCAGTCGACTAATACACAGGTAACCATTTTATACTGATGGGTGAGCAGGGACAACAGGTGTCTTAGGGAAACACGTACCTAATGTTTTCCAGCCATTCCGGAGGGATTCGATCTCCGGTTCTCAGTGTGTGAGATAAGTGCGCTAGCAATCGAGCTACTGGACACCTACACAAGGCAAGTATCCTCTCCTGAATAAACACCGAGTCGCTACTCCATTAAGTATTATCATATAATAATAATTCAGCATAATTTGGTGAAAAAAAATGAATATATGATATTTTATCTTTCGTGCGTCGTGTGTCGACTCGAGCTTCGGGAGATTTGCTCGTGAAAATATTTTTTGGGGATAGCAGAGGAATTTGGGGATTATTCACTCCATTCATTATCAAAAGACACTTTTGTTATTGCTGAGAGTCACGACTGTCTTCGTGGAAGTAATCATCGAGGTCTAATATTACCGGGTGATATATATCTCTGTAACACACAAATGTGTTTATTTGTTCCTAACGAAGCAGTTGGAAAAAATATTGTTAGATGAGCTTAGGTTTCTACCAAACGAACACTGCTCAGGTGAGATTTATAGAAGTGATTTTTGGAGGGAAGCATATCCTAGCAGGTCATTCGTAGGCTACAGTAACTACCTGAATGAAACAAAGGTAATTTTAGCTATGTACGGCATCCAGCCTAGTCTTCAGGAAAACAGTTCACAAGGCTCTGACAAGGAACTTCATAAGTTCCCCAAGTTAGTTCTTGTAGTAAATTAGCTTAGTAGAAAAAACACATTAAGAATTATATGGATCAGAATTTATAGTATAACCTTTCTTAAAGAGAATTCTTGGCATTATATTCTCTATTAATATATTACCATTGTATGATTTATTATATTTTTACTATCAAATGAGCAGAGAAATTATTGCATTGCGGCCTCTTAATCAGTTGTTTAAGAAACATTTGACTGTGTTATAATTATTGAGAATCTTTGCATTATCATAATACAGATAATACTGATGCAAGGCTTTGAATTGATTTGGGCAAGTAAAAAAAGATGAGTTCTTTTTATTTTGTACATTCTGAGAATCCTACCCAACCAGAACGAATACTGACCCAAGTGTCTTCCTGGCAGTTTATTGTAAGAGGGAAGCAGGAAAGTGTTTTCTTCGCAATAATTTATTCTTTTCTCCTTCAGTATCTTTAACTTACACTCATCAGTCTTACATATAGTATGTTTTAGAAAGTTCATTTTCGATTTTAGTTTTATTCACCAAAATTCTAATACAGACATGATGCTGTTTGCATTACGCATTGATAGCTGAACGAATATTCGTTTATTAAGCTTCACTGACGTGTAATCTATTTAGCTTCAATTTCCGCACCAAAAGTTGCCTAGACCACATTCAGTCAACACTTCACTAACTTATACTTCCTGAACAACATGAACAGCGACTTTTCTAATGCCTTCGTTTATGCTAGCATTCCCACAGGGCCAGAAATCAAGGCATCGCAATAACTCATATGCCATCACAACGATTCGTGTAACGATATTTAGGCCATAGTATGCAGAGAGCTAGTTTTATACCTTAACATGCTGTTATAATTTTTTTGAAAGCTGTAAAGAACTTTGTAAACACCCCGAAAGTCTCGTGTCTGTATTACCATAACAAATTGGGAAGGGTACTCAATGTATTTAAGACTGTTGAAAAAAGCTTCCTAATATCTTGAAATAATTCTGTTATTGCGATTTCACAGAGACGGTGATAAAGGAGAAGGATGAGTTTATTACACATACAGACACCCAGACACCCACACACACAAACACACACACACACACACACACACACACACACACACACACAAACACACACACACACACTGGTCCCAGGACCAGTGCTATTTTTGATATATGTGAATGACATGATGAAAGGGATAGACTCAAGTGTCCCTGTTCGCAGACGATGTGAAGCTAATGAGGAGAAATCATTTGGATGAGGACCAGGCAGGACTACAAAGGGATCTGGAGAGGCTGCAAGCCTGGTCCAGCAATTGGCTCCTAGAGTTTAACCACACCAAGTGCAAAATCATGACGATTGTGGAAGGGCAAAGAAGACAGCAGACAGACTGGAAACCTCACTGAAGGAAAAGGATCTGGGGGTGAGTATTATACTGAGCACATCTCTTGAAGAGCACGTCAACCATATAACTGCTTCAGTATTTGGATGATTAGCAAACCTAAGAATAGTGTTCCAGCTCAGAAAGGAATCATTCAGGATTCAATAAACAGTGTATGTCAGACGCATACTTGAGTATGCAGCACCAGTCTGGAACCCACACCTAGTCAAGCACGTCAAGAAATTAGAGAAAGTGCAGAGGTTTGCAAGGCGACTAGTCCCGGAGCTGAGGTGCATGTCCTAAGAGGAGAGGTTAAGGGAAATCGATCTGACGAAACTGGAGGACAGGAGTGAGAGGGGGATATTAAACAAACATAAAAAATACTGAGAGGAGCTGACAAGGTGTACAGATAAGACACATATGCAACAGTTAGACAACTTTATTCCGAAACGTTTCGCCTACACAGTAGGCTTCTTCAGTCGAATACAGAAAGTAGGCAGGAACAGTAGAGATGTGAAGACGATGTAATCAGTCCATCACCCTTAAAGTCGTAGAATTTGAGGTTGTCAGTCCCTCGGCCTGGAGAAGTTCAGTTCCATAGTCAGGAACTATCTGAAGATCAAGCGACAGTGCGGAGACTTAAATACTGTCGGAAGGAGAGGTGCAGGGTAGTAGTAGTAGTAGTACCCTGCACCTCTCCTTCCGACAGTATTTAAGTCTCCGCACTGTCGCTTGATCTTCAGATAGTTCCTGACTATGGAACTGAACTTCTCCAGGCCGAGGGACTGACAACCTCAAATTCTACGACTTTAAGGGTGATGGACTGATTACATCGTCTTCACATCTCTACTGTTCCTGCCTACTTTCTGTATTCGACTGAAGAAGCCTACTGTGTAGGCGAAACGTTTCGGAATAAAGTTGTCTAACTGTTGCATATGTGTCTTACCTAACAACCTGTCGGTATTGTATACCATTTTGATGTTCAAGGTGTACAGACATGATGTTCCAGAGATGGGACACAGCAACAAGGTGTCTCAGTTGGAAGTTGAAGATTCAGACGAATCACAGGGATGTTAGGAAGTATTTCTTCAGTCAAAGTTGTCGGACAGTTGAATAGTCTGGAGACACACGTAGTGGAGTCAAGATCCATACATAATTTTAAGAAGAGGTACGACAAAGCTCATTGAGCAGGGAGAGTGTGGACCTAATAGCGATCAGCAAAGACGAGGGGCCAGGAGCTATGAATCGGCCTCTGCAACCACAATTAGACGAGTAAAATTAAGCGAGGACCACACAAACACACACACACACAAACACATCACAAAACCACACATATACATAGTTTTTTATTCTCTGGCGACCAAAAAAAGATGGGTTGCCAGAGAGCAGGACAGAAAACCAGGGGACTGAAGGATGAGTTTGCAAAGGAAGATTGAGTAGCAGAGCTCATGAAAAGGGAACATGAGTGGGGAAGAAAGCTAGAAGAGCTTAGCAAGAAAATGGAGGAGAGGATAGCTGCAGAGTAGGAAGTGGGAGATGTAAGTCACAGCAGCAGAGGCTAAGATTCAGAGATTAGAAGAGGAACTAAAAATTCTGAAACAGCCTAAAGAACTAAAGAACAATGTGGGCCTGCAACAGAAACTGCTACCTCAGTCACCAACAAGAGGACTGTTGGGAAGGAAGGAGTGAAACTGTATGCAGAGGCCCTATCAGACTATCGTGGAGCCCGAGAAAAAAAAGAGGATCACATCAGGAACAATCGAGGGGACTGTAGAAAATGAATTAGCTAAGATATACATAGAGACCCTAACAGACCACAATAGTGTCCAGGGAAAGCTAAGATGTGAAAATGACAGACCACTGGGCCCAGGGACAACAGATAGAGAAGAGACTGAAGAAAGGAAATCTGCAATGAAGACAACTATATCGAATCAGGGGATACATAGGGATATGGAGTGGGAGAATGAAACGGAGAGATCAGTCTTTGTTTATGGACTCCAGGAAATTGATGGGGAGAAAAAAGCAACTGAAAGCATTATGAAAGCAATAGGAGAGGATGACATGATCCAGCTTGCAAATTTTCTGAGAAAAGGTGGGTGTGCAAGAGGAAGAAACCGGCCAGTCAAAGTGCTTTTCAAGGCAGAATCGGCTTGAAACAGGATCCTGCAGGAGAATGTGTTGGCATACCAGAGGGTGTATCTCGAGAAGAAAGGCAGAAGCTGAAAAAGAGGGTACAAAGACTCGGGAGGAAGTTCAAATACAGTCTCCCTCACAGCCACCTACAGAAGCCCCCCAACCAGGACATCCCTAATGCAACCAAACATTCTAACCCAAAACACACATGCTATACCCAGTGCCCTCATCCACCTCATTACAAACTCCACCTTCACAGCAACCATCCATAGTTCCTTAGCAGGTATCCTGCTTCCCAAACCCCAACGTACACCCCAGACAACAGTTTTAGGAAAGTTGAAGGTTTATATACAAGTGCAGATGGAATAACAAATAAATGAGGAGTGGCATGAAAGAATCAAGGAGACATCCCCAGGCATAATAGCACTCACAGAAACGAAACTCACCAGGATGATAACAGATGCAATCTTTCTACCTGGATATCAAATCCTCAGGAAAGACAGAAGATTCAAAGGGGGAGGAGGAGTTGCACTGCTCATTAAAAACAAGTGGGGATTTAAGGAAATGGAAGGAATGGGCGATAGGGACTACATAGTAGGAACAATCCAGTCTGAGGGCCATATGGTGGTAATTGAAGTAATGTTCAACCCACCACAAAACTGCAGGAGGCCAAGAGAAGAATACAGTGACAGCAACAGAGCGATGGTAGACACACTAGCCGAGGTGGCCAGAAGAGCACACATGGGAGGAGCAAAGTTACTAGTTATGGGTGATTTCAATCACAAGGAGACTGACTGGGAGAACCTGGAGCTCCATGGGGGTCCCGAAATATGGAGAGCCAAGATGATGTATGTGGAATTGGAAAACCTCGTGCATCAAAGTGTTAGACACTGCCAGAGAGAGAGGTGAGGATGATCCCGAAAGACTGGACTTAGTATTCACATTGAGTAGTTCGGACATCGAGGATATCAGGTACGAAAGGCCCCTTGGAGTTAGTGATCATGTGATTCTATGCTTTGATTACATAGTTGAGCTACAAGTGGAGAGGGAAGCAGGAATAGAACGGGAAAAAAACAAACTGCAAAAGGGTGGACTATACAGGCATGAGGAACTTCCTGCAAGTCGTTCAGTATGAGAGAGAATTGGCAGAAAAACCAGTAAAAGAAATGGACTATGTGACAAAATGCAAGGAAGCAGAGGAAAGGTTTGTTCCCAAGGGAATCGGAAAAAAACGAATCCTTGGTTCACCCAAAGGTGTAGGGAAGCAAATGCTAAGTGGAGTAGAAAATGGAAAAAAAAGTACAGAAGACAAAGGACCCAGGAAAATAAAGAGAATAGCCGAAGAGCCAGAAAGGAATATGTATAGACAAGAAGGGAAGCTCAGAGACAATACAAAAATGACATAGCATCGAAAATCAAGTCAGACCCGAAGCTGTTGTATAGCCATATCAAGAGGAAAACAGCAGTCAAGGACTGGGTAATCAGGCTGATGAAGGAATGTGGGGAGTTCCCAAGAAACGACCAAGAAGTATGTGAGGAGCTCAACATGAGATTTATAGAAGTATTTACAGTGAAGACAGGAAGGACTCCAGGAATTTAGAATAGTGAGGAACACCAAAAAGTGCTGGATGAAATACACACAACTGAGGAGGAGGTGAAGAAGCTGCTATGTGAACTCATAACCTCAAAGGCTGTAGGAAAAGACAGCATCTCTCTGTGGATCCTTAGAAAGGGAGCAGAGATGCTGTGAGTGCCACTAACAAAAATCTTAAACACATCCATTGAAACTGGGCAACAAGGAAACAGACACAAGGCATTAAACTAGAGACCTGTGTCACTGACGTGAATAGTATACAAACTTAAGATCATAATGAGAAGGAGAGTGGTGGAGCACCTAGAAAGACACAAGCTTATTAACGACAACCACCACGATTTCAGGGAAAGATAATCCTATGTCACAAACCTACTGGAGTTTTATGACAAGGTAACAAAAGGAAGACACGAGAGAGAGGGGTGGATAGACTGCATTTTCTTGTGCTACAAGAAGGCATTCGACACAGTTCCTCACAAGAGGTTACTGCAAAAGCTAGAAAATCAGGCACGTATAACAGGAAAGGCACTGCAATGGATCAGAGAATACCTGACACGGAGGTAACAACGAGGCATAGTACGTGACGAGGTGCCAGAGTGAGTGCCTGTGACGAGCGGGGTTCCACAGGGGTCATTCCTAGGACCTGTGTTGTTTTTGGGATATGTGAATAACATAGTGGAAGGGATAGACTCAGAAGTGTCCCTGTTTGCAGATGTTGTGAAGTTAATGAGGATAATTAAATCGGTCGAGGATCAGGCAGGACTGCAAAGAGACTTGGACAGACTACAAGCCTGATCCAGCAACTGGCTCCTTGAATTTAACCCCACCAAATGCAAAGTCATGAAGATCAGGGAAGGGTAAAGAAGACGGTAGAAAGAATATTGTTTAGGTGGCCAAAGACTGCAAACCTCATTCAAGGAGAAAGATCTTGGGGTGAGTATAATACCGAGCACATCCCCTGAGGTGCTCATCAATCAGATAACTGCTGCAGCATACAGGCGTCTGGGAAACCTAAGAATAGCGTTCCGATACATCAGTAAGGAATCATTCAAGACTCTGTACATATACGTCAGGCCCATATCGGAGTATGCAGCGCCAGTTTGGCATCCACACCTGGTCAAGCACGTCAAGAAATTAGAGAAAGTGCTACAGTATACAACAGGAGTAGTCCCAGAACTAAGGGGATTGCCCTACGAAGAAAGGTTAAGAGAAATCAACCTGACAACTCTGGAGGACAGCGGGGTCAGGGGAGACATGATAACGGCATATAAAATATTGCGAGGAATTGACATGGACAGAGACAGGATGTTCGAGATGAGACACAAACTAGAGGTCAGAATTGGAAGTTAGACTCAGACGAGTCAAAGGGATGTTAGGAAGTATTTCTTCAGTCATAGAGTAGTCAAGACGTGGAATAGCCTAGAAAGTGACGTAGTGGAGGCAGGAACCATACATAGTTTTAAGATGAGGTTTGATAATGCTCATGGAGCAGGGAGAGAGAGTACCTAGTAGTGAACTGTGAAGAGGCGGGGCCAGGAGATATGAATCGACACCTGCAACCACAAATAAGCAAGTACACACAGACACACGCACACACACGCTCGCACACACACACACACACACACACAGACAACACACACACCGGACAATATCTCCCCGTGGGTCCTTAGAGAGGGAGCAGATATGTAGTGCGTGCCACTTACCACAATCTTCAACACGTCCCTGGAAACTGGGCAACTGCCTGAGGTATGGAAGACGGCAAATGTAGTTCCCATTTTTAAAAAAAGGAGACAGAAAAGAGGCACTAAACTATAGACCTGTGTCATTGACGTGTATAGTATGCAAAATTATGGAGAAGATTATCAGGAGGAGAGTGGTGGAGCACCTGGAACGGAACAAGAGTATAAATGCCAACCAGCACGGATTCACGGAAGGCAAATCCTGTGTCACAAACTTTCTGGAGTTTTATGATAAAATAACAGAAGGAAGACACGAGAGAGAGGGGTGGGTTGATTGCATCTTCTTGGACTGCAAGAAGGCCTTTGACACAGTTCCTCACAAGAGATTAGTGCAGAAGCTAGAGCATCAGGTGCATATAACAGGAAGGGCACTGCAATGGATCAGAGAATACCTGACAGGGAGGCAACAACGAGTCATGGTACGTAATGATGTATCACAGTGGGCACCTGTGACGAGCGGGGTCCCACAGGGGTCGGTCCTAGGACCAGTGCTATTTTTGGTATATGTGAACGACATGACGGAAGGGTTAGACTCAGAAGTGTCCCTGTTTGCAGATGATGTGAAGTTAATGAGGAGAATTAAATCTGATGAGGACCAGGCAGGACTTCAAAGAGACCTGGACAGACTGGACACCTGGTCCAGCAAATGGCTTCTCGAATTTAATCCTGCCAAATGCAAAGTCATGAAGATAGGGGAAGGGCACAGAAGACCACGGACAGAGTATAGGCTAGGTGGCCAAAGACTGCAAACCTCACTCAAGGAGAAAGATCTTGGGGTGAGTATAACACCGAGCATGTCTCCGGAAGCACACATCAATCAGATAACTGCTGCAGCATATGGGCGCCTGGCAAACCTGAGAACAGCATTCCGATACCTTAGTAAGGAATCATTCAAGACACTGTACACCGTGTATGTCAGGCCCATACTGGAGTATGCAGCACCTGTTTGGAACCCGCACTTGATAAAGCACGTCAAGAAACTAGAGAAAGTACAAAGGTTTGCGACAAGGTTAGTTCCAGAGCTAAGGGGAATGTCCTGTGAAGAACGATTAAGGGAAATCGGCCTGACGACACTGGAGGACAGGAGGGTCAGGGGAGACATGATAACGACATATAAAATACTGCGTGGAATAGACAAGGTGGACAAAGACAGGATGTTCCAGGGAGGGGACACAGAAACAAGAGGCCACAATTGGAAGTTGAAGACACAAATGAGTCAGAGAGATATTAGGAAGTATTTCTTCAGTCATAGAGTTGTAAGGCAGTGGAATAGCCTAGAAAATGACGTAGTGGAGGCAGGAACCATACACAGTTTTAAGATGAGGTTTGATAAAGCTCATGGAGCGGGGAGAGAGAGGGCCCAGTAGCAACCGGTGAAGAGGCGGGGCCAGGAGCTAAGACTCGACCCCTGCAACCACAAATAGGTGAGTACAAATAGGTGAGTACACACACACACACACACACACACAGCCACATCAGGAGTAAAACAACAGTCAGGGACCAGGTAATCACGCTAAGGAAGGAAGGAGGAGAGGCAACAAGAAATGATCGTGAAGTATGTGAGGAACTCAACAAGAGATTCAAAGAACTGTTCACAGAGGAGACAGAAGGGGTTCCACAAAGACGGAGAGGTGGGGTACACCACCAAGTGCTGGACGCAGTACACACAACCGATGCTTCTGAGTGAGTTAGATACCTCAAAGGCAATGGGGCCGGATAACATCTCTCCATGGGTCCTGAGAGAGGGAGCAGAGACGCTGTGTGTACCCCTAACAACAATATTCAATACATCTATCGAAACAAGGAGATAGCCTGAGGCATGGAAGACAGCAAATGTAGTCCCAATCTTTAAAAGAGGAGACAGACATGAAGCACTAAACTACAGACCAGTGTCACTGACATGTATAGTATGCAAGGTCATGGAGAAGATAATCAGGAGAAGAGTGGTGGAACACCTAGAAAGGAATGATCTCATCAACAGCAGCCAACATGGTTTCAGGGGCGGGAAATCCTGTGTCACAAACCTACTGGAGTTCTATGACAGGGTAAAGGAAGTAAGACAAGAGAGAGGGGGTTGGGTGGATTGCATTTTCTTGAACTGCAAGAAGGCGTTTGACACAGTTCCACACAAGAGATTAGTGCAAAAACTGGAGGACCAAGCAGGGATAACAGCGAAGGCACTACAATGGATCAGGGAATACTTGTCAGGAAGACAGCAGCGAGTCATGGTACGTGGTGAGGTGTCAGAGTAGGCGCCTGTGACCAGCGGGGTCCCACAGGGGTCAGTCCTAGGACCAGTGCTGGTTCTGGTATTTGTGAATGACATGACGGAAGGAATAGATTCCGAAGTGTCCTTGTTTGCAGATGACGTGAAGTTGATGAGAAGAATTCATTAGATCGAAGACCAGGCAGAACTACAAAGGGATCTGGACAGGCTGCAGACCTGGTCCAGCATTTGGCTCCTGGAGTTCAACCTCACCAAGTGCGAAGTCATGAAGATTGGGGAAGGGCAAAGAAGACCGCAGATGGAGTACAGTCTAGGGGGCCAGAGACTACAAACCTCACTCAAGGAAAAGGATCTAGGGGTGAGTATAACACCAGGCACGTCTCCTGAAGCGCACAACAACCAAATAACTGCTGCTGCATATGGGCAGTCTAGGGGGGCCAGAGACTACAAACCTCACTCAAGGAAAAGGATCTAGGGGTGAGTATAACACCAGGCACGTCTCCTGAAGCGCACAACAACCAAATAACTGCTGCTGCATATGGGCGCCTAGCGAACCTCAGAACAACATTCCGACATCTTAATAAGAAATCGTTCAGGACCCTGTACACTGTGTACGTTAGGCCTATTTTGGAATATGCGGCACCAGTTTGGAACCCACACCTAGCCAAGCACGTGAAGAAACTAGAGAAAGTACAAAGGTTTGCAACAAGACTAGTCCCAGAGCTAGGAGGTATGTCCTACGAGGAGAGGTTAAGGGAAATCGACCTTACGACACTGGAGGACAGGAGAGATAGGAGGGACGTGATAACAACATACAAAATACTGAGAGGAATTGACAAGGTGGACAAAGATAGAATGTTCCAGAGATGGGACACAGTTGGAAGTTGAAGACACAGATGAATCACAGAGATGTTAGAAAGTATTTCTTCAGTCACAGAGTAGTCAGGAAGTGGAATAGTTTGGAAAGCGATGTAGTGGAGGCGGGATCCATACATAGCTTTAAACAGAGGTATGATAAAGCTCACGGTTCAGGGAGAGTGACCTAGTAGCGACCAGTGAAGAGGCGGGGCCAGGAGCTTGGACTCGACCCCTGTAACGTCAACTAGGTGAGTACACACGCACACACACACACACACACACACACACACACACACACACACACACACACACACACACACACACACACACATGCATACACATACACACATAGACAGAGTGGTCTAGCACCTGGAACGGAAGAAGAGTATAAACGCTAACCGGCACTGAGTCATGAAAGGCAAATTCTGTGTCACAAGCCTTCTGGAGTTTTATGATAAAGTAACAGAAGTAAGACACGAGAGAGAGGGGTGGGTTGATTGCATCTTCTTGGACTGCAAGAAGGCCTTCGACACAGTTCCTCACAAGAGATTAGTGCAGAAGCTAGAGGATCAGGCGCAGATAACAGGAAGGGCGCTGCAATGGATCAGAGAATACCTGACAGGGAGGCAACAACGAGTCATGGTACGTTATGAGGTATCACAGTGGGCACCTGTGACGACCGGGGTCCCACAGGGGTCGGTCCTAGGACCAGTGCTATTTTTGGTATATGTGAACGACATGATGGAAATGTTAGACTCAGAAGTGTCCCTGTTCGCACATGATGTGAAGTTAATGAGGAGAATTAAATCAGATGAGGATCAGGCAGGACTTCAAAGAGACCTGGACAGACTAGACACCTGGTCCAGCAATTGGCTTCTCGAATTTAACCCCGCCAAATGCAAAGTCATGAAGATAGATGAAGGGCACAGAAGACCGCAGACGGAGTATAGGCTAGGTGGCCAAAGTCTGCAAACCTAACTCAAGGAGAAAGATCTTTGGGTGAGTATAACACCGAGCATGTCTCCGGGAGCACACATCAACCAGATAACCGCTACAGCATATGGGCGCCTGGCAAACCTGAGAACAGCTTTCCGATACCTTAGCAAGGAATCGTTCAAGACACACTACACCGTGTACGTCAGGCCCATACTGGAGTATGCAGCACCTATTTGGAACCCGCACTTGATCAAGCACGTCAAGAAATTAGAGAAAACGCGTAGGTTTGCGACTAGGTTAGTTCCAGAGCTAAGGGGAATGTCCTATGAAGAAAGATTAAGGGAAATCGACCTGACGACACTGGAGGACAGGAGGGTCAGGGGAGACATGATAACTACATATAAAATACTTCGCGGAATAGACAAGGTGGACAAAGACAGGCTGTTCCAGGGAGGGGACACAAAAACAAGAGGTCACAATTGGAAGCTGAAGACACAGATGAGTCAAAGGGTTGTTAGGAAGTATTGCTTCAGTCATAGAGTTGTCAGGCCGTGGAATAGCCTAGAAAGTGACGTGGTGGAGGCAGGAACCATACATAGTTTTAAGACGAGGTTGGATAAAGCTCATGGAGCAGGGAAGGATAGGACTCAGAAGCATCCAGGAGCTAAGACTCCACCACTGCCACCGCAAATAGGTGAGTAAACACACACACACACACACACACACACACACACACACACACACACACACACACACACACACACACACACACAGCAATAAATGCATGTAGCCTCTTAGTTTTACATATCTCACTAGACGCAATAATGGTGTCATTCAAGGAAGCTAGAAGTTGTCTATATGCTGAGCACTCGAAAACCTTCAGAATATTACACAGAAAGGAAAGGAAACACGTGCTGGTATAGAGTAGAACCCAGAGAGAGAGAGAGAGAGAGAGAGAGAGAGAGAGAGAGAGAGAGAGAGAGAGAGAGAGAGAGAGAGAGAGAGAGAGAGAGAGAGAGAGAAAAGTGAGATAGTGAATGAGAGAGAGTGAATGAGAGAGAGTGAATGAGAGAGAGTGAATGAGAGAGAGTGAATGAGAGTGAATGAGAGAGAGTGAATGAGAGAGAGTGAATGAGAGTGAATGAGAGTGAATGAGAGTGAATGAGAGAGAGTGAATGAGAGAGAGTGAGTGATAGTGAGAGTGATAGTGATAGTGAGAGTGAGTGATAGTGAGAGTGAGTGATAGTGAGAGTGAGTGATAGTGAGAGTGAGTGATAGTGAGAGTGAGTGATAGTGAGAGAGTGATAGTGAGAGAGTGATAGTGAGAGAGTGATAGTGAGTGATAGTGAGAGAGTGATAGTGAGAGAGTGATAGTGAGAGTGTGATAGTGAGAGTGAGAGAGATAGTTAAGGATGTGGGGTTGCTGAAAGATGGAGTTGGAGTGAACGTTTAAGTGTGTCTGGACACTGGATACTCCCTCCTAATACAATTCCTGTTGGTTCTCTATCCTATAAATTACGATACTTTACATGATACCTGAACTTTTCTCCCTATATTTCTGTTGTCACTCCTGATATTCAAGATAATTTCTTGAACCCAGTGGAATGCTTTCTCTTATAAGATATTTTGTCAAGGTTCCTGTTACCACAAGATTTGTTGGTTAGGTGATGATTCAGCCGGGAGAACTTACGAAATCTCTTAAGTTTTCCATCTGCTTCAAGTTCCTTCTAAACTCCTTTTCACTCAGTAATCGATATAATCTCACGTTCTTCCTCTTCCCCTTTCCCTTACTAACCAGCATTCGTCCATTTAGTCTGTAGATTATTGGGAAACTCCCCCTTTATCTTATTTTTTTCTACTCGTTGCGCGCCTCTCTTATCAGTGCTAATGATTTTTTTCCAATGTCCCTTGTAGAATACACTGTTACTGCTATTTGTTTCATTATTGCTATACTTTCTACGTTACCTCTGATTTTCTTCTGATCTTTTTTATTTTGTCTTCGTATCTCTCAGCATTTCAGTCGTAAATTTTATTTCCTCAATAATTTTTTTTTCAATTTACTCATTCTAGTCTACTCTGAGAGAGAATATTTTTTTTTACTCGTGTTCTCACAATTTATCCTTCAAGGTCTTATCAGATATATGTATTGCACACAATCCCATCTTATTTATCCCTTATTTTTGTTTCTTTGCTCTTCTTTGGATTACAGATTTTTTATTCTGTAAATTTCACGGTATTACTTGTAAAAATTCTTTCTCTGATTTTAGCCACCCTATCTAATAAGGAGACTTACTGATGCCTGTGTTATTTCCATACCACCAAGTCTATAATTCTTTCCTGTGATTTCCCGTATATCTGTAGTTAGTTAGGATATATTACGTCAGTATGAGGTGCAGCACCCACTGTGTGTGTGTGTGTGTGTGTGTGTGTGTGTGTGTGTGTGTGTGTGTGTGTGTGTGTGTGTGTGTGTGTGTGTGTGTGTGTGTGTGTGTGTGTGTGTGCGCGCGTTCGTTCGTGTGTGTGCGCGCGCGCGCGCCCTCCCCCTCCCTGATTTGTACTCAGGGTCAAGATTTAGCTCCTGGTCCCTACTCCAAAACCACCTTGATAAGCATTATCTTCTGTCTCTGTCGTAATCATATCTCCTCTTGAAGCTGTATATTGAGTTTTCCTCTACCACTGCCTCTTTCGAGTCACCCCACTTTCCATCCACCACTTCCTTGCATCACTATGACTCACCTGTATCCTCAGCTTCCACCTGTCCTCTTGATTCTGGTTTGCAGCCTTTGGCTGCAAACCTTTGCACTTGGTGGGGTTGAAAACAAGCAGCCAATTGTTGAACGAGGCTTGCAGCCTGTCCAGATTCCTTTGTAGTCCTACCTGATCGCCGTCTGCTTGAATTCCTCGCGTTAGCGTCACATTGCCTGCGGACAGGGACACCTCTGACTATCCCTTCCGTCATGTCATTCACATAATACCAAAAGCAGCATCGACCCTAGAACTGGCCTTGTGTAACCCCGCTCGACACATGGGCCCACTACTGACACCTTGTCACGTACCATCACTTGCTGTTTCTTTCCTGTCAAATATCCCGTGGTCCATTGGAGTGTCTTTCCTGTAATTCCTGCCTGCTCTTCTAGCTTTTGCAATAATCTCTTGTGTGGAACTGTCGAAAGCATTCTTACAGTCCAAGAAAATACGGTCTACCCACACTCTCTCTCTCTCTCTCTCTCTCTCTCTCTCTCTCTCTCTCTCTCTCTCTCTCTCTCTCTCTCTCCCTCCCTCTCTTGTCTTATTTCTGTTACATTATGCTAAACGTCCAGTTAGGTTTGTAACCATGCTGGTTATCGTGTATAAGCTCATTATGCTTCAAGGTGCTCCACCACTCTTCTCTTGATAATATTTTCCATGACTCTACATCCTATAAATGTCGGTGACACTGATATGTAGTTTAATGCTGCCGCTCTGTCTGCTTTCTAGACAATTGGTACTACATTTGCTGTCTTCCACACCTAAGGTAGTCGCCCTGTTTTGACAAATATGTCGAAGATTCTTGTTAGTGGCACACACAGTGCCTCTGTTCCCTCTCTGAGCCCATGGAGAGATGTCTCCAGGTATCTAGTTCACTAAGCAGCCTCTCCACCTCTTTTTTTTTCTTTTTTTTTTTTTAGAGAGAGAGAGAGAGAGAGAGAGAGAGAGAGAGAGAGAGAGAGAGAGAGAGAGAGAGAGAGAGAGAGAGAGAGAGAGAGAGAGAGAGAGAGAGAGAGAGAGAGCGGGTGAGCCTGTCTTTATTCTTATTATAAAAGCAACACAGGAAGTTTTTAGTCCAGACAGGATGAGGAGGCACTCTCAGTAGAGATAACCTCAAGCATTAGTATTCATGGCTTTTTCATTACATCCTCCTCCTAGTCGTAGTCCTGTTCTTCTTGCACCTTATTCTGTTCCTTCTTTTTCCTGTTCATCCTCCTGTTCCCCTCTCCCTCCATTTTCTTCGTCTCCCTTCTCTTCCTCCTCCCCTCCTATTCTCTTCCTACTACTCGTTCTTCCCCAACTTCTATATTCACCCCTCCTTTACCCTTCTAGTACCAACACCCCTCCTCTTTCCGTGCCGTACCTACACCCCTCCTGTTCCCTGACAGTACCAATATCCCTCCTGTTCCCTGCCAGTACCAATATCCCTCCTGTTCCCTGCCAGTACCAATACCCTCTTCCCTTCCCGTACCTACTCCCCTCTTTTTCCCTTCTCCTACGTACACCCCTCCTACCCTTCTCGTACCTACTCCCTTCCTCTTTCCTTTCCGTACCTACTCCCCTATTCTTCCCTTCCTGTACCTACTCCCCTCTTCTTCCCTTCCTGTACCTACACCCCTCCTCTTCCCTTCCCGTACCCCTTCCCCTCATAGTACAAATATAGCAGACTGGGTGCTATTAAATTTGTTTCGTAAATATTTGTGGGTTGGATGCATGACGAATGCAAATGTTATTGCAGGAAGCGCAGGCTGTTGCAAGATGAGGCTAGGCTGAATTTTCGTAATTTTTACTATTCTTGTGCGGGCGCGCGACGGCTATGTAATTTGATCATGGACCAAATTCACTTGAAAAATCCAGAAATTTGGCTTAAAGTGTCACATGACAAATGCGCTTCTTTACACTTCTCTAGGTTTCCTTACAGTACTCTGGGTTTCTTGACAGTACTCTGGGCTTCTTGACAGTACTCTGGGTTTCTTGACAGTACTCTGGGCTTCTTGACAGTACTCTGGGCTTCTTGACAGTACTCTAGGTTTGTATAGTTCTCTGGTTTCCTGACAGTACTCTGGGCTTCTTGACAGTACTCTGGGCTTCTTGACAGTACTGTGGGCTTCTTGACAGTACTCTGGGCTTCTTGACAGTACTCTGGGCTTCTTGACAGTACTCTGGGCTTCTTGACAGTACTCTGGGCTTCTTGACAGTACTCTGGGCTTCTTGACAGTACTCTGGGGTTCTTGACAGTACTCTGGGCTTCTTGACAGTACTCTGGGCTTCTTGACAGTACTCTGGGCTTCTTGACAGTACTCTGGGCTTCTTGACAGTACTCTGGGCTTCTTGACATTATTCTGGGTTTCTTGACAGATCCTCCCGGCAGTTCGCCCTGTTAATGTTTCCTGAAAGTGATTCTTGGCAGTTTTTTTTATGCTCTTTGAGTGACTTAAAAATCGTCTGGTGACGGTAATACGTTCAGTACTCTGGGCTTCTTGACAGTACTTTGGGCTTCTTGACAGTACTCTGGGCTTCTTGACAGTACTCTGGGCTTCTTGACAGTACTCTGGGCTTCTTGACAGTACTCTGGGCTTCTTGACAGTACTCTGGGCTTCTTGACAGTACTCTGGGGTTCTTGACAGTACTCTGGGCTTCTTGACAGTACTCTGGGCTTCTTGACAGTACTCTGGGCTTCTTGACAGTACTCTGGGCTTCTTGACAGTACTCTGGGCTTCTTGACATTATTCTGGGTTTCTTGACAGATCCTCCCGGCAGTTCGCCCTGTTAATGTTTCCTGAAAGTGATTCTTGGCAGTTTTTTTTATGCTCTTTGAGTGACTTAAAAATCGTCTGGTGACGGTAATACGTTCACTGTAGGAACAGTGTTCATTACATCCTAACAGTCAGTGTTCATTACATCCTAACAGTCAGTGTTCATTACATCCTAACAGTCAGTGTTCATTACATCCTAACAGTCAGTGTTCATTACATCCTAACAGTCAGTGTTCATTACATCCTAACAGTCAGTGTTCATTACATCCTAACAGTCAGTGTTCATTACATCCTAACAGTCAGTGTTCATTACATCCTAACAGTCAGTGTTCATTACATCCTAACAGTCAGTGTTCATTACATCCTAACAGTCAGTGTTCATTACATCCTAACAGTCAGTGTTCATTACATCCTAACAGTCAGTGTTCATTACATCCTAACAGTGTTCATTACATCCTAACAGTCAGTGTTCATTACATCCTAACAGTCAGTGTTCATTACATCCTAACAGTCAGTGTTCATTACATCCTAACAGTCAGTGTTCATTACATCCTAACAGTCAGTGTTCATTACATCCTAACAGTCAGTGTTCATTCTTAAACATGTGTTTTAATACTTAACTGATAAATAATCTGGTGCTCCTGATGTGGTACTTTTGTGTTCTTGTTTTCGTTAAATTGTGACTTTTGTGGTGAAAGTGTGAAACTTGGCACAGTTTCGGCATATTAGTGAACATTTTTGGTTTTAGAGCCATTGTATATTTGGTCTCTGAAGTTCAATATTTAAAAATAATCGCGGATGAAAAAAATTTTCAGTCATATCACGTCAACGGTGAGTCACATCAAAATTGATTATACTGCTGATATTAAAGGGAATTATATTCATAACAAATATTCTTTACAAATATAAAAAAAAAAACTTTTGTTAAATGCTATGATTCTATAAACAGTGGATTTAACTTGAACAGTTTCTAATATACTAAGTTGATCAAAAACATAGTCGGTGATAGAGTTCATTTAAATTGTAATACAACTATGTCATTATTAGGCTTTTAAAACATCAAATATTTGTTAATGAAATGTTAAAATAGGATCTGACTTTTTAAGTCATTACAAAGTGCGTCACATAACACACAGTACGACTCGCCTTGCTACTGGTAAGTCACAGTCGCTCAACCTCAAGAAGTATCTCTTCAATCCCCGTCGGGGAGGGGAATTTGTAACCTACACACCATCATCTTTACTCTTCGCGATGCTTTCGTATCGTGTAAAGATTAAATCATCCAGTGGAGTCGTAAATGACTCCACCAAACTAGCCCTTGCTGCCGCTGTACGGACTTGCTTGCAGGTGCAATTCACAGCAATTCACTCTCTGGAGGACTCCTTTATTGTCTTCTGTACTGACGACAATAAAGCATCAGAACACATGGACGACACCGCAATGAAGACACTCAGTGGCCGACAATTCAACGTATCTCCTTCACTGATGATAAATTAGACACATGTGCAACTCTTGGGTATCTTTATCGAGGAAACGTTTCGCCACACAGTGGCTTCATAAGTCCATACAAAGGAGAATCTTAAAGAACAGGAGGAGAGTGAGGTAATCAGTCCCTCAATCTTGAGTCGATGTGGTCTGTCCATCAATCTTGAATAGAATACGGCATATGTACGGAGAAGCAGCTTATAAACCGTAGGCAGGAGAAGTGCAGCAGTCGTAGGTGGTGTCGCATTTGTTCAATGTGGAAGTAGGTCGTGCCCAAGGGTTAGGCAAGCGAAGAATTCCCAAGTATTAAGATCCCAAGAAGTTGCAGTGTCTGACAGGATTGTAGATGAATGGTTCAGAGAACCAACACGTTGATAAATTAGACACATGTGCAACTCTTGGGTATCTTTATTGAGGAAACGTTTCGCCACACAGTGGCTTCATCAGTCCCTACAAAGGAGAATCTTCACCTTTCCTGCTGGCGAAACGTTCTGTTTTTTCGAACGGTTCGACAAGATCATCTCATCCCTATCAACTGCGGACCTCAAGACCTCTATCGAGGAACAAAACACTTGAGCCTCGACTTGACAATATCACCAAAATTTCAAACGCTTCTTCAGTGATCAAACTCACTTTTCCAACATCGATATGGCCACCAAAGCGCTTTCTGATTGCCTAGCCATCTCCTACCAACATATTCAACCACGACACACAGAACCAGAATGTTTTTGCCCATGTCTTACCCTGCTGGAACTGTTATTCTTACCATCACTCAACGACCGACTGTCCCATTAAAGACAAATCCTGTTCCAGCTGCGGAAAATGTCACGATTTCAAAGCCTGTTCTACCACCAATGCCACTCCAACCTGCCTCAACGCAAGGGCACTCATCATACCCTTGCAGCAAAATGCCCACTAAGGAAGGAAGTGCTGACTAAGAATATCAAAGATGCTAAGACACCACCGCCATAACTAAACTACACTCTGATACAAAGAAAATTCTTCAAGGTACACAACAGTTATCTCTATCTAGCACCTCCCTCTCTCCACTTCCGGACGCGGCTCCCTTCATGGTGCTGTATTGCATGGTGTATGCGCACCTTGTGAATGCAGCCTACTCAGGCACATTCAACACTCCGACTTAACAACATGCCTACTTTCATTTTTCCTGACAGTACACCTTTTACTGACATCCTCGGGATTCTTCCTAACGTCGCTAACTTCACTTCTCCTGCTGACCTGTCTCCTACTGCCCAGGCAATTGTTCCTGCACCTTCCACAACTCTCACACCACTGCTCATGCTTCCTCGACCGCCGCCACCATCGCCTCCCTACCTCATGTTACACAACCAGTACACCTCTCCACTGATCTTGTCGACCCTCAGTCACCTGTTAGCACCATGGTAGACTCGTCTACTGAATACATGTCAGAAGATGTTATTGACGATTCTAGCACACCAACATGGGAAAGCCTTGCCCTTTACACTGCTCCATCAAACACTAACACCATTATCTGCACTGAACTCTACAAAGGCTTCGGTGCAGGAACTGTCAAGTTTTCCTGCGAACAAGTTCATCACTTCACACCCACACAAGTTCTGGAATTCCTCAAATCTCTACGATTCACATTTGGAAACAAGACAAAACTTCACTATCTCTCTAGGAGCAGCTTCATGAAATTTGAGAATGACTCGTCTACAAACCTGCACCTTAATCACGTAAAATAACACCACCAGTATGCTGCCTCTGATGTTCTTACCTGCCTGCCCTGTCCTGCGACGTAAGCTGCTGCCAGTTTATGAAGACTGAAGACCTTCAACCTCCACAAGACCACTGCAGCTGAGCCTACTCTTCCTGATTCTTAAATCTGTCCCACGATCGCCTAGCAGCTGGGTTAAGCCTTGGCACTTTTTCTACGACTGTGGACACTCCTCTCCAACGCTGTTATTCGCCTGTCCCATCTTCCCAGCTCACCCCACATGGGGTCTTACCTAAACTTTTTTGTCTAAGGAGCAGTTTCCCGACTTTAACTATTCTGTGCAACCCTTCTTGAAGCCACATCGCATTAGTTCCTTTGAGGTTTGTGTCATTAGATAAAGGAGCAAACCATCCACGATCATCTTAGACCTACATTCACTTAGCATATTGGTGAACAATACTTAAATAAGGGTAAAGAGATTTTTGTGGCATTTATGGATTTGGAAAAGGCGTATGATAGTGGATAGGGGGGCAATGTGGTAGATGTTGCAAATGTGTGGAATTGGAGGTAGATTATTGAAAGCAGTGAAGAGTTTTTACGATGATAGTGAGGCTCAGGTTAGATTATGCAGGCGAAAGGGAGATTATTTCCCAGTAAAAGTAGGCTTAGACAGGGATATGTGATGTCACCATGGTTATTCAAAATATTTATGGATGGAGTTGTAACAGAAGTGAATGCTCGGGTGTGGGCAAGAGGTGTGGGGTTAAAAAATAAAGAATCTAACACAAAGTGGGAGATGTCAAAGCTGGTCTTTGCTGTTGACACTGTGCAGTTGTTGGTGGATGAGTTTAGAAGGGTATGTAAAAGAAGGAAATTAAAAGTGAATATAGGAAAGAGTAAGGTGATGAGCATAAAAAATTAGGTAACGGATGATTGGATATCAGATTGGAGAGAATGAGTATGGAGGAGGTGAATGTATTCAGATATTTGAAAGTGGACGTGTCAGCAGATGGGTCTATGGAAGATGAGGTGAATCATAGAGTTGACGAAGGGAAAAAGGTGAGTGATGCACTTAAGAGTCTGTGGAGACCAAGAGCTTTATCCATGAAAGCAAAGAGGGGAATGTATGAGAGTATAATTATACCAACGCTCTTGTGTGGGTGTGAGGCATTCTTCCGTGTTTATTTTTCCATAGTGATAGAGCAAAAAATGAGAGCCATACGAATTACTGGGAAGGTAAGCAGATGGATTTTCGGGTTCCTAACACACACAACACAAAAAGTAGTAGTAAACAGTGCAAAATCCAGCACCAGCGAGGTAAAAGGCTCCGTTCCCCAAGGAACTCTCCTGGCACCTCTACTGTTTCTCATCCTCGTAGTAGAAATAGATAAAAAATTCCCTTCAAACTTTTGTATCATCATTTGCAGATGTCACTAAAATAGGCATGAAAGTCACTACGGTGGAAGACACCAAAAAATTACAGCAAAATATAAACAGTGTTTTCCAGTTGGCAGTGGAGAGCAACATGACGTTCAGTGGTGATAAGTTCCAGCTGCATAGGTATGGAAAGAATGAAGAACTCGAAAGGAACACTGTATACAAAACTCAAAAGAATCACCAAATAGAACGAAAGGAACACGTGACAAACTTGGATAATTATATCAGCTCACCTTTCTTTCAAATAACATAATACAAAGATCACGACAGCCAGGAGGATGACGGAATGAGCATTGAGAACTTTCGAAACAAGGGAAATAATCCATACCCCCGGCCGGGATTGAACCCGCGGTCATAGTCTCAAAACTCCAGCCCGTCGCGTTAGCCACTAGACCAGCTAGCCACAATAAGATTCATCCAACTAGGTATATTTCTACACCACAGTGAAGGGACTTGAGCTAGAGTTCGTCACGGCCACGCTAGCTGGAGATTCGTCTGTAAAAACTTACATTTGTGGTCACAGAGGTGCCTGTGCTAACTTTCCTATGGTGTAGAAATATACCTAGTTGGATGAATCTTATTGTGGCTAGCTGGTCTAGTGGCTAACGCGACGGGCTGGAGGTTTGAGACTCTATGACCGCGGGTTCAATCCCGGCCGGGGGTATGGTTTGTTTGCAATCGTGTCATTACGATTTCTTGAGTCAAGGGAAATAATGCCAATAGTGACACTTTTCAAATCGGAATATTGCTCAGTGTTGACGGCCCCGTTCAAAGCAGGAGAAATATCAGAGCTTAAACAAATAGAGATCGTTTACAGTCCACGTAAAGCTAATAAAGATTTTAAATTACTGGGAACGTCTTCAAGTTTTGAACATATACTCACTGAAGCGGAAGAGACAGAGAGATACATGATAATATATACGTGGAATGTACTCGAGGGCTTGGTCCCAAACCTACACACTGCCATAACAACATACTGAAGTGAGAGATATGGAAGGAAGTGCAAAATAAACACAGTGAGGAGCAGGGAAGCGGTGGGCTCAAAAAGGGAACACAGTCAACATTCGAGGCCCCAGACTATTCAACATATTACCAGAAGATATCAGAAACACGGCTGGCACAAGTATAGAAGCCTTAAAGAGAAAACTGGACAAGTGTCTTCAACAGGTGCCAGAACAACCAGGCTGTAATGGATATATGGGACAGGGGGCTTCCAGCAGCAACAGCCTGGTTGACCAGGGAAGCATCAGACGAGCCTGGGCCATGGCCGGGCTCCGAGAGTAGTAAGGCTCTCGAAACTCGTAGGAATGTCCTGTCCATCCAAGATCATATTATAGTGGTTCAGTAGTTGAGGGAGGTCGAAGTAACATTCACTAAACCTACGTTGCCCACGATTGTGCAATTGTTGCGAATCGAAGTGGTTGGCGATCATGCTTATTAGGACTCTTTCAAAGATTTTTATAACTTGGGACGGTAGAGAATAGAGCCTAAGAACATAAGAAAGGAGCACTGCAGCAGGTCTACTCGCCCATGCGAGGGAGGTCCAAGTCTCCCACCGGTTTAAGCCATTTACCCAACCCCGTCAGGTCAGGTCAGGTCACATTCACATTCACATTAGGAAGCAGTCATTCTTCAGGGATATTATATGTACTTCTCTCTGACTCGGGGACAGCTGAAAATATGGAGATTTTCCAGTTTCTTAGTATCAGTGACAGATTTAGTTCAGCAGAGTCTCTTATTGGTATACTTCTCGTACAATAGATAACTTAGTTTCTTAATTTTCAGCAGCGTCTTTGCCACCGCTCGCTCTGCAATTTCTCTTCTGTTCAGGAGAGTATGATCACTGCTGCTTTCACCAATAAAACGATTGTCCAACACAACGGCTTGTATCAGGGATTGCAAATGTTTTGCAAATGACATCTCAAGGAGCTGTTTATTATACTGATAACCATTCATGTCGAATCTGGTGTCAGTTGAGTTTCCCATCTCTTAACTGGGCCTTCTCAGAACCAGATACCGTTCAACAATGCTGAGCTACTGGGTGTTCTGTCAACTCTACGGCCTCACCATCACCTTTAACTGATGCATTATTCTGCTCATGGTCCTGGTCAATAGCCATGACAGAGAATGAATGCTTTGATTTCATCACAACAAATTTGCCTTTCATGAACACTTCATAGACATTAAGATGGAGCTCTTTCATGATAACCATATCACTCACAGGAACTGAGAAATGCCTTATTCGTTTCTTTCAGCAACATCGTCTGTGCTGCTATCTTCTATGTCTTTGCAGTACTCCGTACATACTACCTGCAGAAGTAATGATTGTGAGTTGATGAGCCCATCGTATCACATGGGATGTTAATGAATCTGATTCTTCAGAAGTGATAACACAGGCTTGGGAAAGTGCTCTCATCCACCTATTTTTACCCAGAAGAGCTACAAATACCTTGAGAACTACCACTTGAATATGTAGGCCGTCATACATTATAACAATTGATCCTCTCCATGAGATGGTGGCCAGTTTCACTTGATTTGCCAGCACATAAAATGTCTGATCACATAAGACTTAACAGATCCTGGATTAAGGAGTTGAAATAATGTCCTAGGAATGTTCATTGAAATGTTAATCATGGCTACTGAACTTACACTTCTTAACCAGTACTCTTAAACCATTACTATATTTATTTTATTTTTATCATATTTGAAGTAATATTTTTCATCATATACTTAAAATATGTTGTTTTATTATTCATATAATTTATATTTTTACTCTGCATTTCATTATTTTTATTAAGGTTCTTGCTATTATTTTTTGAAAGCACCACCAATGTTTAGATTCTCAGTTTTGTCTCTTCTCAGACGTTGACTTAAAAGAACCAACTTACAGCATATCAAGAACTTCTCAGTAAGCACTGTGATGATATGTTGAAGTATCAGACACAAGTGCAACAACTTGGACTCTTTATTATGTAGACGTTCGCTAACCAGTGACTTTTATCAGTGCAATACCGGGACAAGCACAGAAGCCATGAGGTTGAAGATGAGGTAATCAATCCTGAGTTACTGATTACTTAACCTTCAACCTCTTTCAACCTTCTGTTTTTGTATCTGTATTGTACTGATAAAACCACTGATTGATGAAACGTTTGCTTAACAAAAGTTGAATTGTGTAATATGTCAACTTGTCACTATTATATACCATTGATGTTATGATACTCTGATGACATCACAACACACCTTCAGTCCCTAAATGCTAACCTGATTTTCGTTACTCTAAAGGATACCGGATTAAACATGATATTATAGACACACACACCTTACCTGGGTACACAGCCTATCACAATTACAGTCTAAATCAAAAGGAAAGTGGCACTACAATATACTTGACCAGGGAGATGCAATCTAAAAACTATTGTTCCAGAGATAAACATAGAAAACATACATTTGCTCAATTTACAGCGAAAAAAACATAACTGCCCAAACACTGTTAAGTGCTGTCTGCAGATCTTCACTTGCCAACACATACATCACTGGGATAATTTTAAACACCAAATCACAAATAGAGTAAACAAACGTCAAATGGCAGAAGACGCACAAACCGCTGGCTTCCTAAGTAACTAATGCCTATAATAAGCAAACCTACGCTAATTACTGAGGCATCATTATTATTATTATAATCAAGGGGGAAGCGCTAAACCCGGAGGATTATACAGCGCCTGGGGGGGGGGATGTGGAAGGCATTCAGGCTTAATTCGGGGAACTGGAGCACAGATCCAATTCCCTAAATCAAGAGCCCCTCACCAACATCAAGGAACCTTCCTTGAGGGGACTGAGGCATCAGAATCTCCAATTTACCATGTTTGGACAAGCATAACAGCTCACTTAAAGGTTTACGTAATTACTGACAGTTTGAGTGATCAACCATCATTCCTAGTTAACAACATTTCCTAATCAACAGTTGACACCAACAATCTCACTAAGGCTCCATGAATAATTTTATCATGTCTATAAATATCATTGATTGGCAAAGAGAGTTTTCCTTCAAAAATAAACATATATATATATATATATATATATATATATATATATATATATATATATATATATAGATATATATATATATATATATATATATATATATATATATATATATGTAGACTTTTACTAAAAAAGAGAAGAAGAAAAACTTTATAAAACTGGGATGCTTAAATGTGCGTGGATGTAGTGCGGATGACAAGAAACAGATGATTGCTGATGTTATGAATGAAAAGAAGTTGGATGTCCTGGCCCTAAGCGAAACAAAGCTGAAGGGGGTAGGGGAGTTTCGGTGGGGGGAAATAAATGGGATTAAATCTGGAGTATCTGAGAGAGTTAGAGCAAAGGAAGGGGTAGCAGTAATGTTGAATGATCAGTTATGGAAGGAGAAAAGAGAATATGAATGTGTAAATTCAAGAATTATGTGGATTAAAGTAAAGGTTGGATGCGAGAAGTGGGTCATAATAAGCGTGTATGCACCTGGAGAAGAGAGGAATGCAGAGGAGAGAGAGAGATTTCGGGAGATGTTAAGTGAATGTATAGGAGCCTTTGAACCAAGTGAGAGAGTAATTGTGGTAGGGGACCTGAATGCTAAAGTAGGAGAAACTTTTAGAGAGGGTGTGGTAGGTAAGTTTGGGGTGCCAGGTGTATATGATAATGGGAGCCCTTTGATTGAACTTTGCATAGAAAGGGGTTTAGTTATAGGTAATACATATTTTAAGAAAAAGAGGATAAATAAGTATACAAGATATGATGTAGGGCGAAATGACAGTAGTTTGTTGGATTATGTATTGGTAGATAAAAGGCTGTTGAGTAGACTTCAGGATGTACATGTTTATAGAGGGGCCACATATATATCAGATCACTTTCTAGTTGTAGCTACACTGAGAGAAAAAGGTAGATGGGATACAAGGAGAATAGAAGCATCAGGGAAGAGAGAGGTGAAGGTTTATAAACTGAAAGAGGAGGCAGTTAGGGTAAGATAAACAGCTATTGGAGGATAGATGGGCTAATGAGAGCATAGGCAATGGGGTCGAAGAGGTAAGGGGTAGGTTTAAAAATGTAGTGTTAGAGTGTTCAGCAGAAGTTTGTGGTTACAGAAAAGTGGGTGCGGGAGGAAAGAGGAGCGATTGGTGGAATGATGATGTGAAGAGAGTAGTAAGGGAGAAAAAGTTAGCATATGAGAAGGTTTTACAAAGTAGAAGTGATGCAAGGAGGGAAGAGTATATGGAGAAAAAGAGAGAGGTTAAGAGAGTGGTGAAGCAATGTAAAAAGAGAGCAAATGAGAGAGTGGGTGAGATGTTATCAACAAATTTTGTTGAAAATAAGAAAAAGTTTTGGAGTGAGATTAACAAGTTAAGAAAGCCTAGAGAACAAATGGATTTGTCAGTTAAAAATAGGAGAGGAGTGTTGTTAAATGGAGAGTTAGAGGTATTGGGAAGATGGAGTGAATATTTTGAGGAATTGTTAAATGTTGATGAAGATAGGGAAGCTGTGATTTCGTGTATAGGGCAAGGAGGAACAACATCTTGTAGGAGTGAGGAAGAGCCAGTTGTGAGTGTGGGGGAAGTTCGTGAGGCAGTAGGTAAAATGAAAAGGGGTAAGACAGCCGGGATTGATGGGATAAAGATAGAAATGTTAAAAGCAGGTGGGGATATAGTTTAGGAGTGGTTGGTGCAATTATTTAATAAATGTATAGAAGAGGGTAAGGTACCTAGGGATTGGCAGAGAGCATGCATAGTTCCTTTGTATAAAGGCAAGGGGGATAAAAGAGAGTGCAAAAATTACATGGGGATAAGTCTGTTGAGTATACCTGGCAAAGTGTATGGTAGAGTTATTATTGAAAGAATTAAGAGTAAGACGGAGAATAGGATAGCAGATGAACAAGGAGGCTTTAGGAAAGGTAGGGGGTGTGTGGACCAGGTGTTTACAGTGAAACATATTAGTGAACAGTATTTAGATAAGGCTAAAGAGGTCTTTGTGGCATTTATGGATTTGGAAAAGCCGCATGACAGGGTGGATAGGGGGGCAATGTGGCAGATGTTGCAGGTGTATGGTGTAGGAGGTAGATTACTGAAAGCAGTGAAGAGTTTTTACGAGGATAGTGAGGCTCAAGTTAGAGTATGTAGGAAAGAGGGAAATTATTTCCCAGTAAAAGTAGGCCTTAGACAAGGATGTGTGATGTCACCGTGGTTTAATATATTTATAGATGGGGTTGTAAGAGAAGTAAATGCGAGGGTCTTGGCAAGAGGCGTGGAGTTAAAAGATAAAGAAACACACATAAAGTGGGAGTCGTCACAGTTGCTCTTTGCTGATGACACTGTGCTCTTGGGAGATTCTGAAGAGAAGTTGCAGAGATTGGTGGATGAATTTGGTAGGGTGTGCAAAAGAAGAAAATTAAAGGTGAATACAGGAAAGAGTAAGGTTATGAGGATAACAAAAAGATTAGGTGATGAAAGATTGAATATCAGATTGGAGGGAGAGAGTATGGAGGAGGTGAATGTATCCAGATATTTGGGAGTGGACGTGTCAGCGGATGGGTCTATGAAAGATTAGGTGAATCATAGAATTGATAAGGGGAAAAGAGTGAGTGGTGCACTTAGGAGTCTGTGGAGACAAAGAACTTTGTCCTTGGAGGCAAAGAGGGGAATGTATGAGAGTATAGTTTTACCAACGCTCTTATATGGGTGTGAAGCATGGGTGATGAATGTTGCAGCGAGGAGAAGGCTGGAGGCAGTGGAGATGACATGTCTGAGGGCAATGTGTGGTGTGAATATAATTCAGAGAATTCGTAGTTTGGAAGTTAGGAGGAGGTGCGGGATTACCAAAACTGTTGTCCAGAGGGCTGAGGAAGGGTTGTTGAGGTGGTTCGGACATGTAGAGAGAATGGAGCGAAACAGAATGACTTCAAGAGTGTATCAGTCTGTAGTGGAAGGAAGGCGGGGTAGGGGTCGGCCTAGGAAAGGTTGGAGAGAGGGGGTAAAGGAGGTTTTGTGTGCGAGGGGCTTGGACTTCCAGCAAGCATGCGTGAGCGTGTTTGATATGAGTGAATGGAGACAAATGGTTTTTAATGCTTGACGTGCTGTTGGAGTGTGAGCAAAGTAACATTTATGAAGGGGTTCAGGGAAACCGGCAGGCCGGACTTGAGTCCTGGAAATGGGAAGTACAGTGCCTGCACTCTGAAGGAGGGGTGTTAATGTTGCAGTTTAAAAACTGTAGTGTAAAGCACCCTTCTGGCAAGATAGTGATGGAGTGAATGATGGTGAAAGTTTTTCTTTTTCGGGCCACCCTGCCTTGGTGAGAATCGACCAGTGTGATAATAAAAAAAAAATAATATATATATATATATATATATTATATATATATATTATATATATATGTATATATGCAATAAGATCACAGTAAACAGGTGATTTCGGAATATGCAAAACAACCACTCTGAAAAAATAGAGAAATTCCAAGCGCTTTCGTGACTACTCACATTATCAAGGAACTATGAAGTAAAGCATCCAAGGAAGCTATATAAGGGGTCAGGCCAGCACCTCACTATCAGATCCCACAACGGTTAAACACCTGACGCGCGCCGACCCTACTTGGATGGGTCCTTTGCACAACTCACCCCACAAACTATTCTACCCAAGAAAAATTAAAAATTATTTGTCCAGTGTATTATTAAGTTCTTCCCAAATTATATTAATTATAAATGGATCTAATTTATATAAACCAAAGGAAATATTCATATTATTGTCAAAACTGCTTTTTATGAAACAAGATTCAATTATATTCGTGGCGACCATGGATTGCTTGATACTACTTTCTCAACTTTTTGAAAATCAATTGGATGGTTAAAATCTCTTACATGAATAAATAGAGCATTGGAATCTTGTCCAGTTCTAATGCTATATTTATGTTGTTTTAATCTTAGTTCGAGATTTTTACCAGTTTGACCGTAATAAACTTTATCGCAAATTTTACAAGGAATCTTATAGACACATCCATCAGCATTTTGGGGGGAATTCTTTATCAAAAGTTTTTTTACTGAAACAAGATTTTTGAATACAACTTTAATATTAAAAGTTTTAAGAAGAGAAGGCATATCAACCAAGTTTTCATGGTAAGGGAGAACCAACATATTTTTAGTTGAATAAGGCTGGTTGTCCCTTTTTGGATTGTAAAAAGTATTTCTAGCAACTTTAAAAGATTTATCAATTACATTTCTTGGGTATTTTAAATCATAACCTATTTCATAAATTTTGGATATTTCCTCATCTATGAACTCAGGACTACAAATTCGTAAAGCTCTCAGAAACATTGATGAGAAAACAGACAGTTTGACTCTATCTTGATCCGAGGAATAATAGTGGACCGAGAAATAATAAGTCCTGCCTGCCGGTTTCCCTGAACCCCTTCATAAATGTTACTTTGCTCACACTCCAACAGCACGTCAAGTGTTAAAAACCATTTGTCTCCATTCACTCCTATCAAACACGCTCACGCATGCTTGCTGGAAGTCCAAGCCCCTCGCACACAAAACCTCATTTACCCCCTCCCTCCAACCTTTCCTAGGCCGACCCCTACCCCGCCTTCCTTCCACTACAGACTGATACACTCTTGAAGTCATTCTGTTTCGCTCCATTCTCTCTACATGTCCGAACCACCTCAACAACCCTTCCTTAGCCCTCTGGACAACAGTTTTGGTAATCCCGCACCTCCTCCTAACTTCCAAACTACGAATTCTCTGCATTATATTCACACCACACATTGCCCTCAGACATGACATCTCCACTGCCTCCAGCCTTCTCCTCGCTGCAACATTCATCACCAATGCTTCACACCCATATAGGAGCGTTGGTAAAACTTTACTCTCATACATTCCCCTCTTTGCTTCCAAGGACAAAGTTCTTTGTCTCCACAGACTTCTATTGCACCACTCACCCTTTTCCCCTCATCAATTCTATGATTCACCTCATATTTCATAGACCCATCCGCTGACACGTCCGCTCCCAAATATCTGAATACATTCACCTCCTCCATACTCTTTCCCTCCAGTCTGATATCCAATCTTTCATCACCTAATCTTTTTGTTATCCTCATAACCTTACTCTTTCCTGTATTCACTTTTAATTTTCTTCTTTTGCATACCCTACCAAATTCATCCACCAACTTCTGCAACTTCTCTTCAGAATCTCCCAAGAGCACAGTGTCATCAGCAAAGAGCAACTGTGACAACTCCCACTTTATGTGTGATTCTTTATCTTTTAACTCCACGCCTCTTGCCAAGACCCTTGCATTTACTTCTCTTACAACCCCATCTATAAATATATTAAACAACCACGGTGACATCACACATCCTTGTCTAAGGCCTACTTTTACTGGGAAATAATTTCCCTCTTTCCTGCATACTCTAACTTGAGCCTCACTATCCTCGTAAAAACTCTTCACTGCTTTCAGTAACCTACCTCCTACACCATAAACCTGCAACATCTGCCAAATTGCCCCCCCTATCCACTCTGTCATACGCCTTTTCCAAATCCATAAATGCCACAAAGGCCTCTTTAGCCTTATCTAAATACTGTTCACTTATCTGTTTCACTGTAAACACCTGGTCCACACACCCCCTACCTTTCCTAAAGCCTCCTTGTTCATCTGCTATCCTATTCTCCGTCTTACTCTTAATTCTTTCAGTAATAACTACCGTACACTTTACCAGGTATACTCAACAAACTTATCCCCCTATAATTTTTGCACTCTCTTTTGTCCCCTTTGCCTTTATACAAAGAAACTATGCATGCTCTCTGCCAATCCCAAGGTACCTTACCCTCTTCCATACATTTATTAAATAATTGCATCAACCACTCCAAAACTATATCCCCACCTGCTTTTAACATTTCTATCTTTATCCCATCAATCCTGGCTGCCTTACCCCCTTTCATTTTACATATTGCCTCACGAACTTCCCCCACACTCACAACTGGCTCTTCCTCACTCCTACAAGATGTTATTCCTCCTTGCCCTATACACGAAATCACAGCTTCCCTATCTTCATCAACATTTAACAATTCCTCAAAATATTCCCTCCATCATCCCCATTTAATAACTCTCCTCTCCTATTTTTAACTGACAAATCCATTTGTTCTCTAGGCTCTCTTAACTTGTTAATCTCACTCCAAAACTTTTTCTTATTTTCAACAAAATTTGTTGATAACATCTCACCCACTCTCTCATTTGTTCTCTTTTTACATTGCTTCACCACTCTCTTAACCTCTCTCTTTTTCTCCATATGCTCTTCTTTCTTTGCAGCACTTCTACTTTGTAAAAACTTCTCATATGCTAACTTTTTCTCCCTTACTACTCTCTTTACATCATCATTCCACCAATCGCTCCTCTTCCCTCCCGCACCCACCTTCCTGTAACCACAAACTTCTGCTGAACACTCCAACACTAAATTTTTAAACCTACCCCATACCTCTTCGACCCCATTGCCTATGCTCTCATTAGCCCATCTATCCTCCAATAGCTGTTTATATCTTGCCCTAACTGCCTCCTCTTTTAGTTTATAAACCTTCACCTCTCTCTTCCCTGATGCTTCTATTCTCCTTGTATCCCATCTACCTTTCACTCTCAGTGTAGCTACAACTAAAAAGTGATCTGATATATCTGTGGCCCCTCTATAAACATGTACATCCTGAAGTCTACTTAACAGTCTTTTATCTACCAATACATAATCCAACAAACTACTGTCATTTCGCCCTACATCATATCTTGTATACTTATTTATCCTCTTTTTCTTAAAATATGTATTACCTATAACTAAACCCCTTTCTATGCAAAGTTCAATCAAAGGGCTCCCATTATCATTTACACCTGGCACCCCAAACTTACCCACCACACCCTCTCTGAAAGTTTCTCCTACTTTAGCATTCATGTCCCCTTCCACAATTACTCTCTCACTTGGTTCAAAAGCTCCTATACATTCACTTAACATCTACCAAAATCTCTCTCTCTCTCTTCTACATTCCTCTCTTCTCCGTGTACATACACTTTTATTATGACCCACTTTTCGCATCCAACCTTTACTTTAATCCACATAATTCTTGAATTTACACATTCATATTCTCTTTTCTCCTTCCATAACTGATCCTTCAACATTACTGCTACCTCTTTCTTTGCTCTAACTCTCTCAGATACTCCAGATTTAATCCCGTTTATTTCCCCCCACCGAAACTCACCTACTCCCTTCAGCTTTGTTTCGCTTAGGGCCAGGACATCCAACTTCTTTTCATTCATAACATCAGCAATCGTCTGTTTCTTGTCATCAGCACTACATCCACTTACATTCAAGCATCCCAGTTTTATAAAGTTATTCTTCTTCTCTTTTTTAGCAAATGTCTACAGGAGAAGGGGTTACTAGCCCATTGTTCCCGGCATTTTAGTCGCCTCATACGACACGCATGACCTACGGAGGAAAGATTCTTTTCCACTTCCCGATGGACAATATTTATTTATTTATTTATTTATTTATTTACAATTTGAGCATACATATAGAGGTACAAAAAAATACAGATAAGAGCAGCATGCCAAAGCCACTTATACTATGCATAGCATTTCGGGCTGGCTTAAAATTAACTAAGCAATGATGAAATCAGTGATAATACATTATTGTAAACAGATAACTATAAAGCACAAATGAGTATTACAAAGACAGGTCATATGGTTGCATGCATTGTTGTACATTCAGTCGTATGGAGTATTTTGTTAGGTAGTGTATTTAAAAAATAATAAAGTTAGATTGGGTTTTAGGTTTAACATTTATGTGATATAATTGTGAGAAACATTTAAGATATACAATTTATAAGGTTCAGTTATTCAGTATTTATTTGGTTTTGGGTGAGTAAGTGATCTTTGAGAAGAGACTTGAATTTATAAACAGGTAGTGTTTCTTTTATATTTACAGGTAATGAATTCCAGATTTTAGGGCCTTTTATGTGCATTGAGTTTTTGCATAGTGTGAGATGGACACGAGGAACATCAAAGAGTGATCTGTGCCTTGTGTTATGGTCATGTGTTCTGTTGAGGTTGGCAAGGAGATGTTTGAGGGGAGGGTTAATATCAGAGTTAAGTGTTCTATGTATGTAATAGGTGCAGTAATAAGTATGGATGTTTTGTATGGTG